>NW_015634028.1:1386900-1393176 GCF_001515625.1 Sinocyclocheilus rhinocerous | reverse complement strand
AGATTTTCAAAAAACTTCATTCTGTATGATTTATAAGCTTTTGTACCCGTGGGGACCACAATGTAGGTCCCCATCGTGACACGAGTCCCCATGAGTCTGTGTGTATTCAGGTTTAAGTCCCCACCAGGATATATAAACCTGTACACACACACACACACACACACACACACAGGTTTGTTTTTGTGAAAAGTGGGGACATCCCATAGGCATAGTGGTTTTTATACTGTACAGACCGTATATTCTATTGCCATACACCAACTCTACACCTAAACCTACCCCTCACAGGAAACTTTCTGCATTTTTGCATACCCTTGTCATTATACAAATTTATGTCCTCATTTGTCACAAAAACGCGCACACACACACACACACACACACACACACACACTCTTGTCTGTATGACATTATGGGGTTATGTTTGGAATGTGCATGCTTGGGAACGTTCTTTCTAAAGGTCCACAACAAATCACACATGCACTTCATTTATCACATGAAAATACATTTTTGGAATTTTGACACACAGCAGTTCTGAAATTGGGCAAATGTATTGCAGACATAATCAAGGGACTGCATATGATATTTCTACTTTTAAAATATTCCCTGTGCGACACTTCACATTTGATGTTTTTTTTTTTTCTTATGCACATTAGGGTTTTATGTTACATCCAATCTAAACACTTTATTTTAGTGCTTTGTATTTGTTTGTATGACACTGTGCACCTTATATACATATTAGTATTTACCTCCTCAGCTTGTGCTTGTGATGTGCTTTGATTCATCATGTGACTTTCTCATCACCACCCCTTTTTGTGGGTTGTCAGTATATTATAAAGATACAAAACAAATATTAGTACTTCAGTAGGTTGCTATATTAACATTATATCAGTTAATGAAATACTATATTTGTGTATATATGTATTCATTTATTTATTGTATTCATTGTATTTTTTATTTTTTTTTACAGTTAATTTCTGCCAACCACAACTGCTGTTTTTTGTTTTTTTTTACAGTGTAGAGTGTTGAGTGAGGGCATACCTGAATATGCTCATAAAGTTTTAGTCTTTAAGGAATACATTCTTAATTAATTTGAGCTCATAACATTTGTGGATAATAATTGTTTTTTAAAAAGAAAGAAAATAGAAAGAAATAAAAAAAAAGAAATAAAATACTGTCTAAAAATTGTTTTACACTTCCCATAACACAACATATTTAATGTTTAGGCCAAATTTTCTGTGCGTTATTTACCTTCAGACCTCCAGATATAGAAAGAAAAAGAACAAACACAAACAAACAAACACAAACAAACAAATAAGCAGCTTTCACAGCAAGGCCATTGACTGGCATTTTGTGACAAATCAAAGTGCTATTGACATAGTGATTTATCAATGTGTTTCTTCAGTCAACATTCTCATAAACATCTCTGCATGTGTCTGAACATACAACACCTGTCACATCCCTGATCAACACACTCTTTAAGAATCTGAAATGTCTGTAGGAAAATCCATACATGCGTCGGTCAATGATTTCAAGTCAAAAATCCCCTGTGTCATGCTACGTTTCTGCAGGTTTAAGCAGCAGGGAGAAATTGCAGCGATTACAGAGCAATTCAGCATTTTAATCGCATTTACTGTAGAGGACCTACTCTAAAATGTTATAAAAAGCATGTTGGCAATTAGCTAAATAGAAATAAAACACAGATATTTGGATATATAGAACAAGTAAGCAGAGGCAATTCTTCATTTTCTCTCATTAGAAAAAAAAGTAGACAAAAATATTGGATGGCAAACAACAAACTTGTCTTTTCTCGTTCTCACTGCCACACATATAAACAAAAAATTAGAAATATAAATATTTCACTATTCTTTACATTAACACAAATAAATAAATAAATACAATCACATAAATCCATCATCTATCGTTGGATGGACAGTTCTTGTTTTAAGAACTGATTTGAATATTTATTGGCTCCTCATTAGAACCTCAACAAGTGAGAGATATGCTGAGCTTCTAAAAGTTTTCAAACATCGATAAGCCTGCTGTTTTTATCGTAATAAAAGACCTTTTAAAAGCTGCTAAGTCCCTGGTGGTGATTATTCACTTCTGGGCTTCTGATACCAGTGAAAGCAGCACTTACCTAATTACAGATTAATACATAAATGTGCTTTTAATCATCAGAGGTTTTGAACAGGATGGTCTCATTTCTTGGCGACAGCTGGGGACGCTTTCTTCTGATTCGTTGTAATCCACTTTTTATTATGAAGAAAATTGTGCCGTTTCAGATACAGACGGCTGCTGAGGATAAGTAATGGAGAAGGTGGCATGGGGCACCTTTTAATAAAGGAAGGAGGCAAATACTCTCAGTGTAGCACCAGACTGATCTCCTAATTTTACAACAAACATTGAAAAATAATCATATGTGATTTACTGAGTACAGAGCTGAAAAAAATAAATAAAAATGTGATAACGTGAAATTAAACACGACCACACATTAAAAAAGACAGTCTTGGTGTGTTTTCTAATTGTTTTATTTAATGTCTCTTTAGTAAGCCGTCACTCTTGTAAGCACTTTAATGGAATGATTTACACAACAGTCTATGAAGACAAATGCATTCACATTACGACCAAAATACCTTTATAAGAATTATGCACATGATGAAACATATGTAGTTTGGTGCTGTGACTTTTTTTTTTCTTTTTTCATTTATGTGTTTTTATTATGTGCACTGTTATGCAAATGTTCCTGACCCAAATCTGCTTGGTTTAAATTAATGTATTTTACCTTTGAGATGAGGTGCTGAGCTCTCAGTGGGTCATTTGAGTAAAGCGTTCACAGGGAGGTATATAGTACAGAATTAAGTGGTTAAACAGTGATATCTATTACACACAACCCCATGACGGTACAGCATTAGACTTACTAAATGATATATACAAATTCAACACAGCCTTGTGCACACAGTAATACTTCATAAAACAGTCATTACTCTTGTGAGTTGCAACGTAGGGCTTTCCTCTCATTAAAGATTTATTCACTAACACTGGAGGAAAATAACTGGTCTGTTTGTGCGGTAATACTTCTGGGGCCATTTCTGTGCATGACTTTACATATATACAGTAAAAACTGTGATGTATATACACTGTATATACATACATACATATGCATTTATGGTCAATCTATCTACAGTATATATTGTGTGATACAAATTAACAGTATTAGGATTTGCTTGCAATTGTAGACTGCATTGTAATTACATTGTAATAATATTTTAATAAATGTGTAACGGTCACTGATGTGTTACTAAAGGCATACTTATTCAACAGCTTGTTTTATATATTGAATAAGGGTTTTAAAATTAGATCCAAACATGCATTTTTTTTTGTTTTTAGTTTTCTAAAATTCTACAGTGAGGATTTTACCAGGTTAAACCATACTATCAAACATATCTATTAAAAATTAAACTGTTCTAAATGGACAAAGCTCTGCACACGGATTGGTTCTGTATCTATATTCTGTTAAAAGAATGACTAAATAATGGTGTCTACAGCAGGGGGTTAAGACCGTTACAATACCCAGCCATTAGACACAACAGTACAGGAGTACGGCTGAAGACACCTTCTTTTTATCTGCTTCCACTGCAAACAGTGCTATGTTGATTAAAGTTTAATTAAGAATCACATTTGGCTGAGTGTCTAGCTCCACTCTACAGGAACAGATTTCTGTGGGCTTAACTCTATAGCTGGCAAAATCCTCTTTTATTACATTCAACCTGGTGTGGAAGCACGGGGCAGGAGGGAAGCCAGCCAGCTGCTGAGACCTTGTTTGCTGTCGGAAAAATCCCAAGTCTCCTGAGATTCCCCTGCAGTGGCCCGACTTAATATCAGCACCATCGCTGCACAACTATTATTAATGATACTCTTCATTAATTTCTTGTTGGGCTGATGTTATTTATTAAAATATTAAAGAAAACTCCAGGGACACATGTACACACACACACACACACACACACACAAACACACACACACACACACACACACACATGTAATGAGGGATGTGTACCCCCTCCCCTCTCTCTTTCAAACTCTATTTCTCTCTGTTGCTCTTTCTTGTTCTTTATGGATGGAGTGTGGAATTACACATGGACACTGCCATCTCTCTCTCTCTCTCTCTCTCTCTCTCTCTCATTAGCTGCTCTCTTGGACTGAGTGACACCATAAATCTATTCTACATGCGGCCCATAGCCACACACACAACTCACATACAGAGAGAGAGACAGAGAAAGAAAGAGAGAGAGAGAGAGTTCTTCATTAATGAGGCATCCACATGAGAGATGAATTGACTACTGTCCATCTGAAATGAGCATCCGATGTGTCGGGTCACCACAATCACCTAGCATGCAGATTTCGGTCACGAGGTGACACCCTAATTCTTCATTAGGGATATATGGTAATATCACTCCTTTGATCACGCTAGTACTACAACACACATTCCATACTAATGCATGAGAGTATTAGATGGTACTGCAACATTTGTCTGTATCATAAAAAAAATAAATAATCTAAAACATACCAATAAAAGATCTTTATAATACAGTTTGCATTTGAAATATGTGTTTGTTAATTTATTCATGTTGCATATGGGCAGCAATCATCCTGAAAAAGTGAAAACCATCATAAACACAACTATTAATACAGCAAGCAAAACATTTTAAACACTTTGGTTTTCTGTATTTGTGCAGCTGTCTGTCTAAACTGATCTGGCATCAGATGCTCAAACATCTTAAAGACTGAGAAGTGGAGCCTTTAATTTTTCCCACCTTCAATTTGTCTCAGTCCCTCATTTGATATCTGCTGTTCCCTATTAATCATAATAATTAATCAGATCCAATCATATATAAATGTGAACAAATTGCAGGAAAAGTAATGATCTATCATGAAGGAGCTGCCAAGAAAAAGAGAGTAAAACAGTAATTAGAAGGGGGGATATTATAACAGTGGCTTTAGGCTGCAGTGTTTTACAAACACTACCATGATGATGTAATTAGTGTGTGTGTGTGTGTGTGTGTGTGTGTGTGTATTTTAGCAAGTCTCCTAATGCACATCTGGTGAAATAAAGAAGAAAACTAGAAAAGAAAATGAAAAAAAAAAAAGAAAGAAAGAAATTAATTTCTGGGGTTATAATTGCATGTGTGTGACATGTTGTTTTTTTGGTTATGGTTGTTCATATGTTTGCCCGGCCTTCTGAAGTCAGTGCCTGAAACGCAATTAATTTTCGTGCTTTACCTGTGCGGGAGTTTGAGGTGAAGGGAGCAGCAAAACAAGACATCTTAATTATCTTCATTATGAAAAATAATACATCAAACCCTTCCAAACAAAGGACTGAGGCAAATAGTTGAACAAAACAAGACTTTGTCCCTCTCTATTTACTAATATATTCATGATGCTGTTCGCAGTACTATCTACAAATTAGCATGACTGTATTATCTATTATATCCAGTTTATATGGTGCAAGCCTTGAGGAGTTAAGATGGCCTACACCCTCACAGTTGTTCTTTCATCTCGATGTTGTGGCAGCCACAAAGAAGTTAAACCCTAATCAAGACAGTTCCAGAATCTGTCAGCATCACTCGACGGCAAAACCTCATCCACTCGAACCGCATTTATTTCCCGTGTCAGAGATAAGAGAAGGACAGGAACAGGTAAATCCCTGGACATGAAACAAACCCACTCCAGTATAGCCGGCCAAGCCAACAGATAGAGACATAAATCTACTTTTCGTTCTTCAAATGGACCATTTTCCATTAACACTTCAGTAAAGCCATAATGAGAAAAGAAATCAGAACATGTATTATCAAATTATAGCTTCAGTCCAGAACTCTTTCAGAGCTGCACAAAAAAACAAACAGCCACACAGAACCTTGTACCGGAAAATACAATTCTAGCAATATATATATATATATATAGTGGTTCAAATGTAATTTGTCCTGCATTATTACAAAATTAGTTGCTGATTAGCTAACAGTGAACAACTACATTCAACGAGTGCTATTACTCGCTAATTTATTAATCAGATTTTCTTGTTGTAATTAACATATTGCATATTAATTTATCTGTAATTCTATGTATTGTAGCACACACACACACACACATACAGTATATATTGTATATATATATTTAAAATACATAAATTATATTGTTTATTTATTATTATTTATTATTTAATATTGCTAGAATTGTGTTTTCCGGTACAAGGTTTGGTGTGTTAAGCAAAAAAAAAAAAAA
>NW_015634028.1:1384107-1386685 GCF_001515625.1 Sinocyclocheilus rhinocerous | reverse complement strand
ATATATATATATATATATATATGTGTGTGTGTGTGTGTGTGTGTGTGTGCATCTTTTCTATATTTTACAATAATTTTAAACTGCACTCTGCTCATTCTTTACTGTGATAATGCATGCAGTTTTATGACTTCATACTAATTGAGTGACTGCATGAAATAGTGACCAACTGCAGGGCCTAAAATGTTCACTTTCTTTACACATTCACGTATAATTTAACCTAAAAATCTTTATTAGTATTAGTATTATTATTTTTAATTGCATCATCCATTCCTGTTTCCAAAGCATCCATTCCTGTGTCTTATTATGAGAAGCAGTGGTGTTTTCCTCTGAGAGCCGGTATTAATCACGCCGCTCATGTGCTCTCAGAGCAGACCTGGGAACAGGCCTAATAAGACAGACCCTGCACTACCTGACCAAGGGGAGGAATAGTCTCCCCGCCTATGCATATGCAAATCTCACGCCTGCATATTTACATATTTATTTATTGCCTCCGCTCGTGTGGAGGTGCTGGCTGGAGAGGGTGTTAATATCTGTGGGGCAGCTTTTAGAGAGAGCGCTGGGAGAATTGGTGGGAGGTAGAACTCAGTTCACAGAGGAGATTCAGCTGTAATTAAGGGCTGTTTTACCGAGCATAAATAATGCTGTTTGTATTGAAGAGACAGAGAGAGAGAGAGAGAGAGAGAGAGAGAGATAGAGAGACCAAGAATAAGAAAATAGATGGCAGATGAAAAGGCAGGACAGAGAAGGGTGGGTCTGGCTGGGATTAAACGCTCTCTTTAACGAGGCTTTTTATGTCTCTTATAAGCAGGTTTAAAACACACTTTGGCACCAGCAGCTGCAGGCTGTGAAAGTTATCCTGTAGAATTGATCACAGAGACCTGTTGGAGGAAGTGATTCCATCTGGATTTTTTTCCCTGCCCAATTTCCTCTATTTTACGGAGGTAAAATGCTATTAGTGATGTTTTCTAGGGCAAGCATGACAATTACTGTTGCTCAAACTGAAATTTCAACAAACCCCTAAACCCCCCAAACTCCTTGAATGGATAGTTGAATTTGTTGTTTGTTAATTTCTGTGATCTCATGTGAGTGAAAGGTTTCTGAAGGGGAGGGACTGAAACTCAGCTGACCATTGACAACCTATTGCTCAGCCCTCGCATGTCATCTGACAAGATATGTCATTGTGAAGGGGATGGGCATGAGGTTTTGATGAAAATTTAGTGCCACTTTTTTTAAATTTTTTTATAATGTTGTGCATAAATATATTATAATAATCTCTGTAAATATCCATAAAACATAATATTTTTGATGGAAATTTTTGGAGACTTTTAACAACTTTTTAACAACTGATAAATCAAATCAAGAGATTAGACCATTTTCACTTGGAAAGGGGAAAAAAATAATAAACTGTGGATTTTTAAAGATGATCTTCAGCTCTGGAGACTTGAGCTCTTTATCTTGCTTTCTACATTGTGAAAACTTAACAGCTGCTAAATTCTGCTAAAATGAACAACACTTAATTAGGCAATGACTGAGGATTAGATGAAAATTAAGCAATGGCTACTTGAACAATGTGCTGTGCACAGAGCACAGAGAATAATGCTAAGAGGAAAAAAAAGAATGTAAAAAGTGAAATGCTGTTTTTGTATTTATTATTATTTTGTGCATTATCACATAAAATGCTGATAATGTTTAGATGAGTTGTCTGTAAGATTTAACATGGCTCATTCGAGTAGCAAAGTATTCATATGCGTCTCAATTCCTATTCCCATCAGCTTTTCAGTCACGCAACTTCGCGGGTCAACATGACAACCAGATAGATAAATATGTTTACTCACAGCCTTCTGATCAGGGATTCATGTCTGTCTTATTGTTTTATTTACTCAAAAAATAAAAGCAGTAGAGTCAAATATTTCCTCAGGATCTCATCTGACACCTGAGTTCTTGGATACCGCTTACAAATCAACTAATCCTGGAATATAAGGGTTTAGGCCATTGTAGATCCATAGAAGTATGAAATTGAGTGCATGACTAATAAAAATGCATGTTTAAGTTCATAGTTAGTTAAGAGGGGGCAGGGAAGCTAAACATATAGAAAGTCTCTTGACTGTGGTACAGAGCACAGAGATGTATTCTCACAAGAGATATTAAGTTCCACAGGTATCTAATATCTCCCTCACAGCACACAAATTAAAGATATGAAAAATATGAATCTCTCTCTGAGGACACGCTATACCTGTTCGACACTCCAGAGCATATAATTAAAGAAGGATTTCTCACTGATCCATATAAACATTTATGTAATCCGCGCTATTCATCTCCCTCCTTTAGTTTAATATACCTTTGTTAGTCTCAATTCAGTTGTTCTCACAGCACTGTGAGCAGAGTTAGACAACAGAGACGAGCTAACAATATGGGATACAAGTTCCTCTGGGTGCAATTACTATGTCTCTCTCCATCTCTTGAGGAGAGGGGATGCCCCCCCATGAGTGAGACGCTTTAGTTGTCACGGTGGTGTTGCGGGATGCTGCCCCGGTGTCTGAGTTTGCTGCTCCCATGAGGAGGGGAATAATAGTGTCCG
>NW_015634028.1:1381300-1383619 GCF_001515625.1 Sinocyclocheilus rhinocerous | reverse complement strand
ATAATGTCTGTGTGTGTGTGTGTGTGTGCTACAATACATAGAATTACAGAGATATTAATATTCTATTGACTGCTATTACAACAAGAAAATCTGATTAATAAATTAGTGAGTAATAGCACTCGTTGAATGTAGTTGT
The DNA here is from genome assembly GCF_001515625.1 of Sinocyclocheilus rhinocerous. Lineage (NCBI taxonomy): Eukaryota > Metazoa > Chordata > Actinopteri > Cypriniformes > Cyprinidae > Sinocyclocheilus > Sinocyclocheilus rhinocerous. Next base: position 1,383,483 of record NW_015634028.1, on the reverse strand, counting down.
TCACTGTTAACTAATCAGCAACTCATTTTGTAATAATGCAGGACAAATTAAATTTTAACCACTACTATAATTAACATGTAACCACTTATATAATGAACAGCCAATAGCAGACTTATGATTTGTGTATGGTGTTAATATTTGGTACATTTTATCAGTCATCTTAGAGAACCATTTAATAACTATGGATAATTTCAAAGAAATTGATTTTTAAATGCAGTTTTTGGGACATTACTCCTGTGGCCAATTTCCTGCCAACTTCATCCTTAATTGTATTATTTTTTTCCACATTGTTACAGAGAGTGAAGACAGCTTAGGTATACACTTTTCACTGAAGCACTAGAGTCATCAGCCACACATGCAGTTGGAGGGGGGGAAATAAGGGCTGTTTGATGTCAGCCATATAAAAGACCATGAAGGGGGCCCTGAGTGGATCCAACACTTGATGCTTGAGCGGGTACAGATGTGTCAAAGCGGGCATTCAATTTGTGCTGCCTATTGCTTGAGCATCCTATTTCATTAAACGACATTAAATGACTATTGATTTTAATTCAACAGTATGGTTGTATATTTAGTATGAACGTATGGTGTTGTCTTTCTTAGCAACTTTCTGTTGAAATGTCGGTGCACAGTCCTGGGATGCTGAATGTTATTCAGGCACTGAAGATGCCATTACAGCTCTTGGAGTGACTTCACAACCACATTTTTATTGTTACTAATTTAATTTGCAATTTATATTGGGATGTAATCAAAATGACTTCTCCTTGGCCCTTACATTGACATCTCTGATGATGTGTTCACTGGCGTGAGCGTGGGGCAACCTCTCACTCCAATGCTATCTCACGACGTATTTTACGAGGTGGCTAATTTGTACGAATTCATACAACCTCACTCGTACGATTTTGTACGATTTGTCTAGAGCCCAGTGACAGGTAGGTTTAGGTGCGGGTTTAGGTGTATGTCATTTGTACAAATTCATACAAATTGAGCAACTCTTAAAATACGTACGATTTAGCACAAATCATATGAATTTGTATGAGTGAGGGCGTACGCATTAACCACCTCGTAAAATATGTACGAATTGCCGTGAGATTGGGCTGAAATGAACAATGAAATGATCCAACCAATTCCTGATAGACAAAATCAAGTCCTGCCTATTGTTCTTCAGGAAGCTATTTCACTCAGATATATGTCACAATAGGGAAGAAAACTTACACTTCATGCCAACTTTAAAGGGATAGCTCACTTGTGATGGACTGGCCAACCATACAGATGTTGGGATAGGCTCCATCCTCCCCGCAGTCCTTTATAGGACAAAAGGTTTGGAAAATGAATGGATGGATAATTCACCAAACAATGGGTCATTTACTCACCCTCATTTACCTCCAAACCGGGAATGACTTTCTTTCTTCTGTGGAACATAAAAGAAGATAAGTGAAGATATATCACAAAATAGACAAAATAGACAAAATAGAGGTTTTTTGGAAGTAAAAAAATGGAAATCAGTAGTTATCAAAACTGTTCAGTTATCATTATTCTTCAAAATATAATTTTTGTGCAGAACTGTCAGTATGAGTACTTAAATGTATTGCTGTAGATGTGCCATTATGGACAGCTCTCACCTTCTATTAGCAATTAGCAATTAGCAATTAGCAGAACAGTCGATCTCGACAGCTGGCTGAGGAGGAGTTTCATGTGTTTCACAAGACACAAATGGAATGACTGCAGAGGGACTCACCTGACTGTCATAAACACTAATAAAATCACTTTTTTTTTATGTGTGTGTGTGTGTGTGTGTGTGTGTGTGTTTGAGTGGGTAGTGTGTGTGTGAGGATGTGACATCACCTGCACAGCATCCTGGGTGTGTATGTGTGACGCATATTTGTGTTTGTCTGTATGTGTGTGTGTGTGTGTGTGTGTGTGTAAGAGCAGGTCTGCATGTTTGTGAGGTGTGTGCGTGTGGCTCCTGACTCTGGAAATGTCAGACAGACTTCAGGCTGAGAGGGGAGCCCAGCAGAGAGATCTGCCCTGCCCACCGTCACACACACACACACACGGTCAGACAAAAAGTGAGCTTTTAGTGCTGTCATGCACACCACTACGGGAGAGGAGCAGAGTGCATGATATGACACACACATGCACACATCCATACTTTCATCAGTTCTTTTTTTTTTTTTTTTTTTTTT
>NW_015634028.1:1375948-1381021 GCF_001515625.1 Sinocyclocheilus rhinocerous | reverse complement strand
TTGTATGTGTATGGACACACACACACACACACACACACACACAAAGACACACACAAAGACGTACAGTAATAATAGTATCCTCTAGTGTTAAGCTGGGAAAACAAAGTGGGTTTTAATTACAGATCATGTGTTATCTAACATGGCAAGGTCTGAAAAAGCACAATATGCAGTGATGTGCGGTGTGGTGGGGGCAGGGGGTGGTGCTGATGAATTATTTTGTGTGTGTGTGTGTGTGTTGAGAGAGGGGGGCATTATTTGTAGTAAAGCTATAAGGAGCATTAGCCATCAATCCTGGCCATCAAATCAGGCCATAGTGTGCTGTTGTGCCTATTACTTCTGAATTTATTTCCCTAAATTAAATCGGACTCTGAGCTCTCAGCTGCTTCATGTGTATATGCATTTTTTTAAATCAATTTCCCTGCCTATTTGTCAAAATGTAGTGTGTGACAGTGAAGTAATACACATTTATTATGCCAGTGTAAAACAACAGGGTGTGTATATCATTAATTAACACAATATCTGTGGAGAGAGTTACGCTTGTGTATGTGAAGAATTCTCACATCCATCTATGCATAGGCAAATATGTATAACTCAATCTAATAAATCTCCTTACTTTTTCTCCTCACACCCCCTTATTAGAAAATCAGTATCAATTTATTTTAGGCCAAACTTGGAGTGATTCTGAATATATTGTCCTTCAGGAGGAATAATAAATAAAGGCCTGTCTAATACAGTCATACACTTTATGAAGGTTGTTATTTGGTTTTCACAACTAATGTAGTATCACAAGTAATGTAGACAATTTCTAAATGTATCAGTATACATATAGTAGGCCTATAAACACAGTGTATTTGGTCTACACTTATCCAATGACAATTTAGATGACATGACGACTGTGTAAATTCACTTTCATCCATAACTGTAGAGGCCACAGCCCCTCTTATCACTAATAATAGAACGAAAATGATCGCTTTTAAAATGATAAGTGCATGAAGAACTACTTGAAATGCAGTGTTTAAATTAATTAACTGTAAACATTATTAAATTGAAGGTTATTATCTAAAAGTATAATTGCCCACTGGGATTAAAATGAACTCCGTTGGTCGTACCGTCTCCCCACTGCGCCGCAAAACCACATCACTTTTATTCAAGTAAAAAGATTAATATGCATTTAAGAGAAGCAGGTCTTAATCTCAATCTAAGGGACATTTAAAGCGCGCTGGGAGTCGCGGCTGTGAGCGTGTGCTGATGCCGGCGGTCATCCTCTCTAATGCGGCTCATTTGAAGCTGGGCGCCCGCTGTGCGCATCAAGCGATACGGATCAACATCCAGAACCTCAAAAAATAACAAGAAATACCAATTTCTCTGCCGGACCTGAACATTCTCTGCACTGAATTTTCACCACAGGATTAAAGTGGCGCAATTAGAGTGTAATATTAATATGGAGTGGATAAACACCGGAACGGATCGGAAAGTTGGTCTGTTCTGCATCAAATAATGGCACATTAATCTCTCTCCCTCTCGATGGCATTTATTAGACTGGTATTTTCAGAAAGGGAATCTGAGAAAAGTCCGAATAGAAAAGCTACTTTCTCTGTCTCTCTCGCTCTTTCTCTCTGTCGTTACCAAAAACATGTTTGTTTATTTATTAACTAAAGAAATTGTGATCAGTGATACCTATAAATAGTTATTATATTTTTCACAGTTAGTATACTGATCATGTGCTATTCTAGCCCACAGTGTAAATCACTGCATAATAAAAGTCTCTAAAAAATAAAATAAATAAATACATAAAAACACTCAGTATGTGAGTCACTCATCTACATCTTAATCAGCTTAACAACTTAATCAACTCTTATCCAGTTGCCTCCTTCAGTTTATCCCAATTGTCTAGGCCTTGACAGCATTTGACACAGGATTGCTGACAACCCTGCATCTCCTTAAATTGCATGATGACTAAAGGGCCCCATGTTATGAAATATGTAAATTTTTTAGAGCATATGAAGACCACAAACATCAAAGTTTAGTTTAATGGTTATAAGGGAACAAGAAGCCATTTAATGTTAATGGGAGAGGTTGAAGTGAAATTCTAACCTCTAAAGATAGACATTGTTAGAAATCTTCCGATTAGAAAACTGTACGTCCTTTACGTTTTCCCCAACTGAAACTATTTTGGATGTCTGGAGCAAAAATCAAGTGTGATACATGCAAGTTAACGTGTTTCAAATGTACTCCCTAATCAGTGTTGGGGAGTAACTAGTTACATGTTACGGAATTACATAATTTAATTACAAAATAAATGTAACTGTTATCAGTTACAGTTACTGAGAAAAAAATGTGTAATTAAATTAGTTACTTATGAAAATGTTAAAGATTACAAAGGGGGTTACATCTGAATATTTTCACACACACCGTCTTGCAGATTTCTTTTCCAAATTGCATTGACTGGTCTAAAATATGAGACACCAATGTTTCAGGAGTTTAGGACACAGAATAGGACATCTTTATACAATAACTGTTTTATTTCCTATTTGGGTTTATGTATAGGCCTTTTTTTTTTAGATTAACTGTTAGATGCCTGTGTTTCCTGTCAAAGCTATGCAAATTTTTTTATTTCAAAAACAGTATTATAGATATTAAACTATTTCTTGATATGGTTTTAAATCTGTATTTAACCTCAGAACGATCTCAAAGTAAAAAGAGCTGCTTTTGTGATGGCTGTGTTTTAAAAATAAATTATTATAATCTTAATTCAAATGATGAAGGATTCGAAAGTCTGACAGTAATGAGTGTTGAGTACCACTGTGAGATTAACCCTGCCTGTTTAAATGTTTCAAAATGATTGAAAACATTCGTTAGAAATTTAGAAAAGCAATCAGAAAGTAATCAAATGTAATCAGTTACATTACTTCAGTTAAGTAATTGAAAAAAGTTACATTAATTATTACATTTTAAATAGGGTAACTTGTAATCTGTAACCTATTACATTTCCAAAGTAACCTTCCCAACACTGTCCCTAATATAGTGAAACCTGTTGAACACTGACTCGTGAGCCAGACCTCATTAGTTATGAATTGGCCCAATCATGTTTCTATTTAAAGCTAGTGTTTTTTTTGTTGTTGTTGTTTTTTTTCACAGGTTTCTGTGAGGGTTATATTTAGGGGTAGGTGTTGGGTCATTAACCTGATATAAAAACAATGAAAGCAAAATCATTACGTCTATGCATGTTCTCATAAAACATTGAAACCAGTGTGTGTGTGTGTGTGTGTGTGTGTGCGCGAGTGTGTGTGCGTTTTTTTGACAAATGAGGACATAAATTTGTATAATGACAAGGGTATGACATAGGTATTACAAGGAGAAGGTGACTTTTCAGGACATTACCCCATGTCCCCACTTTTCAAAACGCATATAAATCACACAGAATGGAGTGTATTGAAAATCTGAAATAGCACAAAGTTTCCTGTGAGGGGTAGGTTTAGGGGTAGGGTTGGTGTAGGCCAATAGCACATACAGTTTGTACAGTACAAAAACCATTACACCTATGGGATGTCCCCACTTTTCACAAAAACAAACCTGTGTTTGTGTGTGTGTGTGTGTGTACATACAGTTCAGGGCAAATTTGACAAAACCTTCCTTTTGGGGATATCTGCATTTGGAGAAACAATTCATAAAGTAGAGAGATAGAAAGAGAGAGAGAGACAGAGAGAGAGAGACAGAGAGAGAGAGAGAGAGAGAGAGAGAGAGAGAGAGAGATGGTGAGTAAGTGAGCTTGTACTCACCTCTCTTCCCTGAGCCCTGTGCTAGCTAGGCTGTGGAGTGACATTCACACACTGACCCTAGATGACACTCTGGACTGAAGAAGTGAGATGTGGGTATTGGGGCTTGCTAGGGTTGTGGTGATACATAAAGCTCTGACTCACAATGATGAAGTGCTTCCTGAGGGTATCGGCATAATACGCACACATGTCTAATAATAGTTCAGATTAAATGTTTAGTGACAGCGTTGACAGACTGAAGAGAGAAACTTTCTGCATTATTTAGGCCAGAATTAAACTGAAATTTAGCATCATCAAACCCTAAATGCCAAAAAAAGGTTTTTTAGTTTTCACAACTATACATGGGAAGTGATGCAGTTAAATAAGATAGGTGCCACAACTGTGCTAGACAATCCCAGAATACAGTGTAAAAATACATTCAAGATGGTGGATGAGTAATGAGATTGCAAATATGCCACTGAGTTAAGATGTTACCTCAGAAGATATCTGCCTAAGCAGGCAATAGAAAATGAGGCAGCTCATGAGGTTTTGGAAGACACCCATAAAACCACTTCAAACTACAGTTCAGAACCGAATTGTTAGTTGTAGCCATGTAACATTTTACAGACACAATTACACTGTATACAAGCTGATAAAAGATTAAAATATCTCCGGTTGATAGATGGTCCTCATAGCAGTGCTAAAAATCACAATGTTTACTGTAAGTCTGCAGGTTCTGATCGGTCTCTCTCTCTCTTTATATATATATATATATATATATATATATATATTGTTACATGTCCTGTATACCACAGAATGCAAACGGAAAAATAAGATGAAATGTGTTCAACTTGAGCATTTTCCAGCTAATTCCGACTGTGTGTCCTTTACAGAGTCACCTAACTAGTGTGAATCTGAGTGTTGGCTCAGCAGAAAGAAGTGTGATGAATTGAGGAGAGAAGATTTTAATGAACGCACCTTCTCAGGGTCATGTTCTGTTTTACATATACGCTGATGGACTAAAACAAACAAATGTGATTCTGTGGAATCGAGTTCATATCTTCATGTTACATTCTTACAGTTCCCACAGCACATTTAAAGTGGGGGTGCATTTAAAAATACACCAATTAGAGGAATGTTAAATGCAGGCAGCTGTCTTCTTCAGTTGTTTAAATGTATTCTTGTCATCCTAAATGGTAGAATCCATGTATATTAAATGTATAGTAATGTTTTCTGATGTGGTATTTGATTTTCCAACTTAAATATGATATATTTCAGTGCATGATTACTTTAATGACAGTAAAGGATTTAAATATAT
>NW_015634028.1:1368143-1375729 GCF_001515625.1 Sinocyclocheilus rhinocerous | reverse complement strand
GCATAAAACAGCTCATAAATATTAATTTAAAATATAATTGCATAAAACCCATATGTATATGATTAAAAAAAAAAAAAAATATATATATATATATATATTAAGACAATATGTTGCATAATCCAGCATATGTTTAGATTTATGTTATGTATTGTTGAAGTTAAACATTTTTTACAAGTTTTAACTTAATGACTTTTCTTTTAAATTAAGATTTTAATCAGGCTCCTATGTTTAGGTTCAGCAATTTCACTTTAAAGGCAATTATTATGACTTTTGGCTCAATCAACTCCTAATTTGCTTATTAATAGTTAGTAAAGTAGTTGTTTAGGTATGGGGTAGGATTAGGGGAAGTAGAATGCATGCAGAATAAAGCATTAATATGTGCTTTATACGTACTAATAAACAGCCAATATGCTAGTGATATTGCATGCTCATAAACAGCTATAGTGAGAGTTGATTCCTAAACTAAAGTGCTATCAATAATTGTCCAACTTTCTTGGGCAAAGTTTCATCATTTACTGATAGATGAGAGGTTATGGTAATATATGAAGACTGAATGTGGTCACGGGCAGCAGTTCCCTACTAATGGTTCCCCCATTTCAACCAGGATTTGTAAAAATTTGTACAGTACATTCCTACATATTAATTTTAGATTAGTTTCGGTCCTTGCTTCTTTTTTTTTTTGCTCTGGTGTTACAATATAACTGCACGACTGTTGTCTTCTAAATACACCATCACCTAATATAACAAAAGCCTGAATTCTGTTTTAAACAAAGTTCATCTCTCTGAATCATAGAGATTTTCACTCACCCATAACCCAAACTAAATTGACTGTAACCCGCTGGTGGTTTGGTCTTTCATGTTCATGTCAAAAGTGCTCTGAAGCCTTAAACAATACTTATTTTGATCCTGTCAGACTAGCAGTACAGAGCAGGGTAGAAAGGGCAGTCTCTGTGCCACACGAGGAGGACAGAGTCTTGCTAAAGCATCTGTGCTTCACAAATGCCACTCCTTATTGGACGGAAGTACCCAGGTTAGGCTCATCTGCACTTCTAACATTTCATGTCATCTCTTGTTCTCCTGTTCCCTCTTTTAAAGCACACGTGTTAGTCACTGGGATCACTGGCAAAGAAAACATCATGTATCTGCAATGAGAGCAGAATCTAGACCCATTTATGCAACCTCCAAATTGCATTTGCATTATGTTTATATGTATGTGTGTGTGTGTGTGTGTGTGTGACAGTTTGACAAGGCCTATTTAAACAGCTTGTTTGCGTCTCTGTATAGCCTTCAGAAGGATCTCAGGATAAGGAACAATTTGATGGTTTATTTTTAATGGCATCCCGGATCGGAGGATTATATGTTTATTCTGAGCATTTGCCTGCAGTTTGTTTTGTAAACAAGGCACAATGTAACAGATTTCGCAAATAAACTTGGGTTAAAAGATACTGTTTCCTATTTAAAGGGGTCATATGATGCTACATGCACTTTTTACAAGTTGTTTGAACTGAAATGTGTGTTGGCAGTGTGTGTACACAACCACCCTATAATGATAAAATCCACCCAGGGTTTTTTTTCTCGCAGTGGATTACATTTGTTTCTGAAGGGAATGCGCCCCCGATCTACATAAATGCATCTCTGTTCGTACGAATCATTCGTGATCCAACTTCACTTACAGGAGAAGTGAGTATAATGTTTTGTAATGAATCTTTGCAAATCGCCTTTCCTAATAATGTGCTAATTAGCAAGTTTCACGATGAATGCGGCTAAAGTAAACAGTCTCTCTGAGAGCAGCTCGGAAGAGAGGGGCGAGGTCAGCAGAGCTCATTAACATTTAAAGGAAAATGCTACAAAAATGGCTTGATCTGAAAAGAGCTGTTTTTGACAGGGTAAAAAAAGGTGTTTTTTACACTATCATTGAGGAATTTTAACCAAACTATGTTACAGAGAAATTTTAACCAAACTATGTTACAGACAGTCATTAAGACCCTAAAGAATCATATCAACTTGTGGATAATGGGCATTCTATGACCCCTCCTATTTAATGACGTTAACCATTAATAACAGTGGCTGTTTACTTAAAAAAGGGTTGAAAGTAATCCTTTTTTTGTGCCTTTAATGGCTGACACATGTCAACCCCGGATGTGAGTGTTGAGTTGCGTCAAAAGCAAATAAATCCTATTATAATGTAATAATGTTGTAATAATAATGTTATAATATATTATAGCACTGTCTACACTGTATACGGTATACAGTTATGTGTTAAATTTCTGAAATACTCTGCTGAGAAACAGGAGAAATGGAAGAGCAAAACAGTATTCACTCTGACATATTTTGTTTAAACAGCTCCTTTGTATCTCTGTACAGACTTCAGAAGGATCATAACGTCAGGAACAAGTGGATGGATTATTTTAATGGCGTCTTAGATCGCCTTGGAGGATTATTGTCACACTTGCCTACTGTGAAGGAACGAGGAGCGAAGGAGCGAGGAGACGTAGGAGTTTTCACACGGAACAATCTTTAATCACAGGAAGGAAGGAGCACACGTAGCACAGGGGATTGACGGTCAATATCGGACAGCGAAACATAGGGCAGACAACTATAAATACACAACTAATGAGGGAGGAAACGAGACACACATGGGAGCAATAAACACAATTAACATGGGGAAGAAACTAGGTCAGGGCAAGCACAAGGAGGGGAAAAACACTCAAACACAGTCCAGGGGCGTGACAGATCGCCCCCCCTCCTGGAAGGCATGTCCTAGCACCGAAGGAACAACACAGGGAGGGATGGGTGGGACCTTGGGAGGAGACTCGGGAGGAGGATGACAGACAGAGTCCAGGGCAGATCAGATGGAGGGAGGAGCCAGGGAGGAAACAGGAGGGACTTGGAGCATGCGGTGCCAGCTGGAACCCAGGCCACAGCCAGAGGAAGGAAAGGGGGCAGGTCGGTAAACAAGTCAATTAAGTTTTCAATTAACATGAGGGAGAAACTAGGTAAGGCAAGCACAAGGAGAGGAAAAACACTCAAACACAGTCCAGGGCCGTGACGATTATATGTTTGTTCAGAGCATTTGATTTCAGATTGTTTTGCAAACAAGGCACAGTGTACTGCAGAGTTCGCTAAGAAACTTTTGTTGAAAGATGAAGCATCCAACTGTATTGATTCTGAGAGCAGCTGCACTGCAGACTGTAAGTAAACCCACAGCCATGACGGCAACCCACGGTGGAGCCGACGGAGGGAGGAGCCATGGAGGAGGAAGGGCTGACAACTCCATGGGGCCGACCAATGGCGGCGGGGGAGGTGGCGGAGGAGCCCTGTCGACCAATCATAACCCACTGTGGGCGTATGAATCGCGTGCCCTTGGCGTGCCTACCTGGATGCTGATGTCATTAGCGCGAGACCACCGTTCAAGTTACGATTCAGCAGATCGTATGTGCAGTTGATCGTTTTATTTCAGTTAACCAGCCAAGTAAAGGTTTATCGTTTTATTTTTGCATGTTTACTTAAAACTTGGAAGTAAAATCGGTCATTTAGGACGGAGGGAAGAGGCGCAGCCGGAGGAGTGGAGTCCCGAGGCGACGGATGGTCGACAACAGACCAAGGCGGAGCTGGAGGGACGAGGGAGCCCGGCGGAGCCAGTGGACTGATGGGCCAAGGCAGAGCAGAGGGAGCTAGGAGCCATGGTGGAGCCGCAGGGTCAACGGGCAGAGGTGGAGTCTGGGTCTCAGAGGCTGGAGGCGGAGACTAACTGCTTTGAATATCAGACCAAAACCTGGCACGTCCTGACAGAGAGAGATAGTGAAAGACTGGATCTTAAACATTTGATTAATTGACTTTTCACATGATCTATTACACTGATACAATTATCATTCAGCCATAAAATTTATTTTAAAAGAATGCTAAAGACTCTAAATGGGACACTATACCAGCCATTCAGTGTAACTGAGGTTTAAATACTGGTGAACTTCTAGCACAGCGTCAAACTGGTATTGAGCCAATCTCAGACCTATGCGAGATACATATTCAGCTGTGCTACGTTTGTACTCCATAATTGTCAATTCATATTTCATGTTACAGACACATTGCAATTAATCATGGTTGGGTCATTTCATGAACATTTTATTCCCAAAGTATTCAGAAAACTTTAATAAACTTTAATAAATTAATAAATCTTATACAGCAACTGTAACAACTGAATTGTTTTGATATTTAATTCTGACATAAAACCAGAACAATAACAAGAACATTTAACATTGCATAAAGCTTTACACCTTGAGCATGTACAAAGTTATGGGGTCCTGTTATAAACAAAACAAAAATTGTAGTAATAATGCATGACTTAAAAAGCTGTTTAAACTGTCAAAAAGAATGGGTTGCAACATGACTGTTTTGAAAGAGTTACAGTTCCAAATGAAACTTCTAGATTCACATCACCTCATAACTTGTGGTAGGTGATGAAGTAGGAACAGTCTCAGCAGCTACTTATACATCATCAGCCTCACAATTCTGAAATAAATAGTATCTGCAGCTTAAACAAACTTAAATTAAATGTACACGGTCTCCAATGTATGCATGTTATCACATTGTCATCACTTGAATGTGAGCCATCACAGGATTTACACACAAGACAAGCTCTGCTGTGACAGCTCTTTCATATTCTCAATAAACAAAAATTATATTTTCATAATCTTCTTATTTGCCACATGTCCCATCAGTAAAACATTATTTTATGCTTTACACTGAGTTTCTGAATCTGATATCGTAATGTGGTATGGTATACACGTGAATAATGATTATTTATTAAATAAACATAATAATTGATCAATATGAAATCATAATACTCTAAACAGCAGCCACTGGCTTACATTGTTCACTTTAGCGAGTGTCTAAACGACTGATTTTACTTCCAAGTTTTAAGTAAACATGCAAAAATAAAACGATAAACCTTTACTTGGCTAGTTAACTGAAATAAAACGATCAACTGCACATACCTCTGCTGAATCGTAACTTGAACGGTGGTCTCGCGCTGATGACGTCAGCATCCAGGTAGGCACGCCAAGGGCACGCGATTCATACGCCCACAGTGGGTTATGATCGGTCGACTGACAGGCTCAAATCTGATTGGCTAAAGAGTACGAGTGTCCCGCGTGGGAGGAGTTCGCTGCCAGGAAAGTCTCAAAAATACACACACAAATCCAAGGCGATTCACATTCACAGCCCATGATAAACTCGTGAACTTTAAACATTAAAAAATGTTGTACACAGTTCAGTACATCTGTGAATTATGTTTTGCATTTGTGAAACGTAATTTTATTAATATATATTCTTATTTTGTGCACGTGAATTGGTTTTTGTGAATATATATATATATATTTTTTTTTTGTGCACATAAATTATTTCTCATGCATGTGAATTGGGTTACGCATGTGTGCATCGCGTCTTTTGCGTGAATTATTATTGAGATCATTCTGGCTGTATAGTAAACAATGTTCTATTGTTTTATGCAAACAATGTTTTCAAAACAATTTTTATGATTTTTTAAAAATAAGTAAATAAATGTAAATACACAAATAAATATATATAAATAAATGTATATAAATGTACAACTTTATTAACAGTATAAATGAACCTGAAGGAACAAAACCATATCATGACCCCTTTAATTGTAATTCCACTAAGACATTACTTATCAGTGTGTTGCTAATGATTTTATGCAAGGCCATTTCACTGTTTATCGGGCATTTTAGTTAAGCATCTTTTTTTTTTTTTTTCATATTTAACAAGCTGTCCAATATGATACATTTAAAGAGCAATTATGTTACTTCATTAGCTACTAGCTATTGCTGTGGATTAGCTATTTGGTCTCAAATCAATCTATAATTAATCAGATCGAATGTCTTTACAATAGACCTTTGAAAATTGTAGATAGAAAGCAAATAAGATACCACCATTGTGATCTTAAGTAAATATAAGATTTTGAGTTTTGCTCACTCAATTTGTGTTTAAATGTTTAAATGGTCTTGCCCCAATGCTCTTGCACCTAAATTTTTGAGAGATTGCAGGGGAGCAGCAGATCCACCAGAGCAGTTTCTAGTGGAAATTGTGAAGTTTTATTTTGTAAAACATCTTTTGCTCAGACTGTTCTCTCAGTGAAGGGTGTAAAAGTTTGGAATTCATTGTCTGTTTATTTAAAATCTGTTGCAAATTATGATAATTTTTAAAAAGCTATGAAATCTACAAAAGCCCTCCCTAGGGACAAGTGTTGCAAATTACCTTCAGCTACAAGCACTATGATACATGCATGGGATGACTGTATTTCAGTTTCATCTATGTTTATTGTATATGTCCCTAAACAAATAAAACATTAAATAGATAGATAGATAGATAGATAGATAGATAGATAGATAGATAGATAGATAGATAGATTAATTAATTAATTACACCCCTTTGCAAAATTGTGATATAACAATTAAAAATAAAAATGTTATGTAATAGCTGGCCCATTATAAAAGTCATTAAGTAAATATGGCAAATGAGTGCCTGTCTTTCGGTAATCCTGAGCACTATGTTATAATAACTATTCAAATGTACAGCCGCACATTCAGGATTAACAACTAAACTATTTCCCTTCAAGTTCATACACATGTATCAAAGAAGAATGAGGCAAAAACACCTTTGTAGGTCAGTGTACACAGTTATAATGAACTACTGTATGTCATTTGTCTGGCAAACACAAAGTGACCTTTTTTTTCTTGTCTTCATTTTAATCTATATATCTTTTTTTATATAATATTCAAGCCTAACAAACGTATTTTTGTGAAATGTTCTGCCTGAAACGTTGTGTGCTATAGTTATTACAACATTATATAAAAATGTCACTTGCTTGATATTGATAATATTCATTTGTAAGCGTGACTTACATGTATGTATATGCAGTAGATAGTCATAGTTCAGAAATCATTATACAGTATATACGTTCAGTTTGCCACTCTCAAGATGACTTTATAAAGATCCTTCACCATAATTTACATATTCAGTGTAGACAGAGTTTCACAAACATGTCATGTTTGTGTGATGGTGTGATCTGTGTGTGTTCCTCTCTTCTCAAGGTGATGAAGCATTTGCCTACAGTGTTAACTGGCACATTAGCAGTTAGCATCAGCTTCAACAATTAATGAATGTTAATCTTTAATTATGCTAATTGAGCATAATTGAGCTTAAAGTGTGAGACAGCACAGCTGGGTTAGACAGCAGAGTTGAAAACATGTTAAGTAGCATGTAAAAAAAGTACAGTATCTCCAAGTCAAGAAAAAAAAAAAAAACGTGAGCTAGTCACACAGACTGTATCTCAATAACTATGGGTTATATGTTTTTTAGGTCAAAATACCTGTTAAATGAATGTCTGGGCAAATCTATCTTTAAAAATATTTTTAGTGAATTATGTGTTTCTAAGTAAAATGTAACGTCTCGGTTACATATGGTAACCCTCGTTCCCTGAAGGAGGGAACGGAGACGTCACGTCGGATGACCGACGAATTGGGATCTCGCTTAGAGAGACCAATCTACTTCGAGTGTAAACTAAA
>NW_015634028.1:1365671-1366241 GCF_001515625.1 Sinocyclocheilus rhinocerous | reverse complement strand
ATATAGAGAGAGAGAGAGAGAGAGAGAGAGAGAGATACCTATATGAAGAGTTTGGTTCCAAAACGCGATAAACGCCATTTTTTAAAAATTTTAAGTTTCTTAATCAGATACCGCCATAATCAGTATTGTATATGGTCGGTACTGAAAAGTCCATTTTTAATTTGACGCAAAATGCGTTATACACCCAGTTATTCTGTCATGTTTTCGCCCTTTCTTTCCAAACCGCGACAAACGCCAGTCTCCCTTCTCTGCAGAATGGACGAGATGCGCATGACAATCACATGCGATTTATCGTGCAGCCCTAAAAAAAATGAAAATTTTGACGGCATTGATGAACCTGTGGTGGTTTCTGCGGTGGGGAAGAAACGTGAGCTGTTAATAAGATTAGCATTGAACAAATTCAGAGGCTGTCATATGTGGATCAACTTACTTTATTTTGTATTTTTGTTTCAATATGAAAAGTAACTTTTATATTGATTTAATGGATTTATTGCATTTTGGGAAAAAATAACCAGTTTTTATAATAAATCTTTGAAAATCTAAATCTGGATTTGAATTTTTAATGTTATT
>NW_015634028.1:1365123-1365559 GCF_001515625.1 Sinocyclocheilus rhinocerous | reverse complement strand
AGGGCCGCACGATAGATCGCGTGTGATTGTCATGCACATCTCTTCAGTAAAGCTGGTTCTGTGATTAATAGTAATAATCTCCACCACGTGCTATGCAATATCGCGTTCATAATCGCAGATGAGGCGCATTCGATTATGAATGCGATATTACGTAGCTTGGCATTAATAAAAACACTTACACTGACATTTATGTTTTTGGTAATACAGCGTATAGCACTATTCAACTAAATGAATGTAACATGGCAAAGATGAATGCACTTTTGGAAGTTGAATGTAAGGGAAATGTCATTTTGGAATTTCTGTGGTCTAATGTGATATTGTTGCTCATGTATGTTCATGATGAAATTTTCTTTTATTGTTGTAATTAATTTATAGCATTAACAAGATGAATTCATTTTGGGAGTTTGGGAGCGATGACTGATTGAATGTATTTTAG
>NW_015634028.1:1358229-1364696 GCF_001515625.1 Sinocyclocheilus rhinocerous | reverse complement strand
GGTTACAAACAAAATAAAAAAATAAAATAATATATATATATATATATATACATTTCGGCTAAGTTCATATAAACTTTAAGGTTTGTGTGAAATTGAAATTGAAATAAATATTCACTATATTCATATATCATGCTTTTCCTTGTACCTTGACCACTTCCTGGTTACTGAATCCAGGACTAATCAACACCTTAATTTCTTTCCTCAGGCCATAACCCTCATAAACACTGACACTTCTGTCACATCCTCTGAGCAATCACTCAGACTTCTTCATTTAATAGCACATGCACTGACAGTTTTCTTGACTTATATGAACAGTTTTCACAAGTAATTTCAGGAATTCAGTATTTTACTGAATGTGTATTAAAAAAAAAAAAAGTGTGTCACTTTCATAAATAGAGTTCACAAATATACAGCTAGAGTAAAAGTATAGAGGTTTACACGTGTTACTTTTCACATTCTTAGGCTGTTAAAAGGAAATAATTATAACATTGATTTAAATCTGCAGTGCGCTCTATTATTAAAATCATGCTAAAAGATCTACTTGAGGCGATGTCTGCTTTTATTAAAGGTTTCATTTCATTGACCAAGTTCAGAGGCTGTCATATGTGGATCAACTTACTTTGTTGTGTATTTTCAACAGTTTCAATATGAAAAATAACTTTTGTATTGATTCAATGGATTTATTGCATTTTGAAAAAAAAAACAAAAAACCTTTTAATGGATTTATTGCATTTTGTGAAAAAATAATAATACATTTTTATAATAAACCTTTGAAAATCTAAATCTGGATTTGAATTTTGAATGTTATTATAACGTAAAGATGCTATGTGAAAGTTTGAAACAGAAAATAGTGGTTTCCATCTTGCCACTTTCTTGGTAAAGAAAACACATTTTTACTCAAAATGGATTTATAAGCGTTTTGGAACCAACGGCTAAGTTCATATAAACTTTAAGGTTTGTGTGAAATTGAAATTGAAATAAATATTCACTATATTCATATATCATGCTTTTCCTTGTACCTTGACCACTTCCTGGTTACTGAATCCAGGACTAATCAACACCTTAATTTCTTTCCTCAGGCCATAACCCTCATAAACACTGACACTTCTGTCACATCCTTTGAGCAATCACTCAGACTTCTTCATTTAATAGCACATGCACTGACAGTTTTCTTGACTTATATGAACAGTTTTCACAAGTAATTTCAGGAATTCAGTATTTTACTGAATGTGTATTAAAAAAAAAAAAAGTGTGTCACTTTCATAAATAGAGTTCACAAATATACAGCTAGAGTAAAAGTATAGAGGTTTACACGTGTTACTTTTCACATTCTTAGGCTGTTAAAAGGAAATAATTATAACATTGATTTAAATCTGCAGTGCGCTCTATTATTAAAATCATGCTAAAAGATCTACTTGAGGCGATGTCTGCTTTTATTAAAGGTTTCATTTCAGATCAAAGAGCATCCTTGATAATGTCACACCAGCCAACGCGAGGCAAGTCAAGACTGTATTTGCCACTCCTAAAAGTACACACATAAAAACAGAGTGCATTTTACACTTTCCGAGAACAATAGCAGATCCTAAAAAAGCGTGTTCATACTCATCGAAATGAAAAAGAGGGGAGAGTTCACCTGACATGCTGTATGCACACCGTCAGACACAAGCAGCCACGAATAAGTCATTAAATATATGTAAATGAAGAGCGTTGGCAGAGAGCTAGCACATAATAGCGCGCACAAGGGACAAATGGAGAAATGGATCCTGGGTAGTGATTAATTTATCTGATGATGCCTCTAGTGAGGAATTTTAGGTCACAAATAAAGTGACAAGATGACAAATTACCATTTTAAGGAATTTACTGGGAATCGTTAAGGAACAATTGTCAGGTAGTTTGTGGCAGGCAGAGAGAATGGTAGAAATATAGCTTTTTTTCCCTATCTGAGATCTGTATTATTAATTATCTTATATTAAGATTCTTCTCCACAGTCATTGTTTGATTGGCTGTAATGCATGGAGTACTTCAGTCTAAATTGTAAATTCATTTAGCGGAGATTCAGCACAATTAAACTGGTAGACGACGGGGGGTAAAAACAGAGAGACAGGGAGAGAAACAAAGTGTCTGCCGTTGCACTGAATCACCGGTCCATGTCCGACCTGCTGTGCTTTTATTTGAATGTTTACCATTTTTTAAATTCACAAATTAAGTAGGAATTAAGGAAAGGAGGCTGTCTTGTAGTCTTTTAGGCTCTTTAAAATTATTATTTGTCCCTAAAACTACCATTTTTGAAAACTACACATAAATGATAAATAGGTATGCTGACTAGATAGATAGATAGATAGATAGATAGATAGATAATAAACACTTCACAAATGATGCTTATTTGAGGATACAGTACGGGTATACATTTTTTTTATTATAATGAAAAATGGTTTTCAGATTTTATTTAATGTATTATTTAATGCATTAAAAAACAGTAAAATAGGAACTGGTCTATCTCAAAATGCATAGATAGTCTAGTAGCCTTGACACTAAAGATTGTGATTTATGTCATGTACTGCTCAAATACTGCTCGGACTGTGTGAATCTGGGTCATTTTACTCTTAGTATTAGGATGAATTAAGCACAATCATAAGCACAACACTGTACCAAAGATTGGGCTAGAAAACACAGACAGTCAGATTTACAAAGCTCATTACTAACACATAATAGGACACTCAGTGCCTATACAAATACCTTCCAGAGGGACCCACACCAAAATTGGATTTCCCTTCCAAAAGTTGACAAATCCTCACAATGATCCATTTCTCTGTCTGCCTGCGCTCTCCTCCCAGACTCAGAAACTAAACTGATTTATTGATTATTTAATGAGGTTTTTAATCACATGTCAAGAAGTCAGAGGCAGCACTCTCTAGAAATACATCAAAGCTTCCTCTCTGAGCATGATTTAAAGAGTTTCATTTTAAAAAGCTGCACTCTACTAATCTAAGAGCTGAATATTAAATACAGAAGAATGGCAGAATGATACAGCAAGTTCTCAATGGAAAGAAAAAGGAGTGTTCAGTAAACATGCTTGGAAAAAAAATATATTAATTTGATTTTACAAATGTATTTGTACGTCTGTGAAAGTGGGCAGGCATGGAAGTAGTGATTAAGTCATGCTGTACAGACCTCTAAAGTGCAGTATATAAATAAATAAATATTTATAAATATAGGAAAATTGCAGGAATCTTAATTTGATTAAAAAAAAAATAGATTTTTTCTTTCAGATAAACTAAATGTTATTTCAGTTCAGAAAATAATCAGTACAGTTCTTATTTACAGATTTACACATCATTAGCCTACCTCTGAGGTTGCCCTTGAGGGACAGGCTCTGGCCTAATCTCTCAGGTGGTTCATATGAGGTGCAGTATTCACATAGTGTGTGCATTTGCTGTCATTAATAACTGTCTCATATAGGACACTTCGTCACCTTGGAATTATATGTTTCTAGCTGCATTCAGAGCAGTTTTGAGATATTTAGCCTACCTCTGAGGTTGCCCTTGAGGGACAGGCTCTGGCCTAATCTCTCAGGTGGTTCATATGAGGTGCAGTATTCACATAGTGTGTGCATTTGCTGTCATTAATAACTGTCTCATATAGGACACTTCGTCACCTTGGAATTATACGTTTCTAGCTGCATTCAGAGCAGTTTTGAGATATTTAGCTTCAAAGATTTTGCATTCCATATAGTGATATGGGCTATGGGGGAAAAGTCTCTTTCATACATCAGTCCCAAAATGCACACACACACATACACAAAAACAAATAAACAACAAAAAAACCCACACAGAACAGCAGATAGAACCTTATAATTCCAAGGTGACGAATAAGGTTTCATTTCAGGGTGCTTTTTATGTGGACATCTGCCTATGGAAGCATTAGAAAACAAGGCAGATCAGTTTTGAGACAAATTTTGAGACAGTTGGTCAAGATGCCATGGGGTACTTTATTTTTTTTTTTAAGCCTACCCTGCTGAAAAATCCAGTATAAACCCAAATTAATTCTACGTTTGTCCAGGCTGGTTTATGCTGATATAGTCTCAGCCTCAGACGTCTCACACACAGACCACCCACACTATGTTTGCTTACGTCGTTGGGCAAAGGTTCTGCCTACACAAGTGTAGTGCTGGTCTAGCTGGTGAACCAGCATAGTCATACTCTTCTCAAGCAAAACAGATCTGGTGAAGCTTGTTCACCGGCATGGTATTTCTGGTGAAGGTGGTTGACCAAGATGCTCTTGCTGGGTCAGACGTAGGTGGCATATATTTTGCACATCTTATTTTCTATCATATCATATAAATAATTGTTGTGCTTAGGCTTCCCTATTCTGCGTGGATGAATTTGATGGCTTGAAACACACCGATGTGCCCGTGGTTACAGATGATCGCCTTATCAATGCAAATGTCATTAATGACATCAAAACTCCTCCAATAATGAAAAACGGATATCCAAAAATATGTCATATGAGCCAGTAACTAGCTTATCTTGTTGCTTTGACTTGTTGAAATAAATTATTTAAAAATAATAAAATAATAAAAGTTTGTCAACGCTGGCACATATTAGCCTGGTAAGGCTATTTTTGTGAACCTTATACACAGCAAATGTAAATCTATGCGAACTATGTTGATTCGTGTTTTATTATGGATACTGTCGCTGTACCTTTTTGCCTAAAAGCTCTTTCCGGTTTGAGGTTCAGTTGTTGTGGCTTCAAGTTACTTCCACTGCATAGTAGCTTTTTGTTTATTTGTTTGTTTTTAATGATGTAAACACACATGGACGAATTATGAAAGTATGCAGTTTCCCCAGGAAACCCATCCAGAGAACTCTAGAATATAAATAATTATAATAGGCTTATCAAAGTGATCAGTAGCATGTTTAGGCATGGGGGTCTCGAGCCCCTGCCCCTGTAATCGCCGACGCTTAAGTACCCTTTTGGTCTGATGTAGATGCCCCCGGAAACAGTAACCAAATCCTTGTTATTATGCATTTTTTTGTTTTCATATTTTGAGAAGAGCTCTTTCAATGTTAATAACTACTTGATAATAAAAGGTCTAAACTAAAAAAACAGCAACTTTCAAAGACTAGTGCCTTTTATCCACATTTGGGAACTCACAAATAAGCCAAATGGTCATGTTGCTTTTGGAGTTGTGTAAGTATCTTCTGGTGAGATATTGACAAATTTCATTGTTAAAATGCAGTGGTTTTCATCTAAGATTCCATGATTTTAAGTCAGCTATAGTTGTATGTTTTGTTTGTTTTTTCTTCTTTTTGTGATCTTGTTGTTTGTCCAGCCATGAAGGCCACTGCTCTGCAGAATTTAGCTCAAATCCTGCAAAATCATCGGCCTGTAACCTAGTAACTCTGAACACCTTGATTAGCATATTTGGTCTTTGATTACGATAAAATATGCAGGTCCGTGGCCCCCCACCGCCAAATTTGAGGAATCCTGATGTAGACCTAATATAGAATGAATAAAGTAGGAAAACTGGAGCACCTACATGCTTCTGTGTTTTATTTGTTTATATATTTTTAATTGTTTTTTTATAAAAATTTTCCTCCCTCTGTATGGTTTAGTGGACAGGGCTTAAATTTCAGCCTGGTCTAGTTGTTTACACATATGTATTAGTGTGTAACGTTTACAAGCACAAAACATACATTATTGTATGTTTTGATTGATGCTGAAACATACAATTTGGAGATATTACAATGTATAAAACGTAAAATTGCTACGTATTTACAGCTAAAAAACAAAACATATTTACGAGTCTCAATGCATTTTTATCATTTTATCGATAAGCGATTTAGTATTTCTTAAAAGTATGTACAGTATAAAGAAAAACATGACAGACAGATATGTGCAATCACATTCATTTATTTACTGCAAAAATGTCAAAAGTAGTACCAGAAGTAATCCAAATGATGATGCGTTGCAGCCAGAGCCTCTCTGGCGGAATACAGTAGTTTTGGGTGAGCTGCAGAGCAGAATTTAAGCTATTAATCGCTGCAAAATATTATCCAGATTATTACTCCGCTCCCGCGGACGGTTCTCTCTCACGCAGGTACCGTTACTGAGTGTGGGTGAACAAATACTGAAGTTACAATGGGCTTTATCATGATATCAAAAAATAATTACTGTTTGCTTATTAATATGATAATGTTCTATAACGGTGCTTTCAGTCATTGATTTAATTATTTTCTCAAAACTGTTAAATTAGATAAAATAAAAATCTTTAGGTGCCTTTATTGATTTTGCATTTATCAAATATTTTTTTGCTGTATAGATTTGATGCTTAGTTATAATGTGAGTTTACTTTTATAAGCCACTTTTTTGTGTGAAGTTATGCTCAGTAATGTTCCAGTGTGCTGTAAAAGAAAAGATTAATCTTTTTGTTTCAAGTTGAAAGTTGTTTGCTAATGTAGTGCAAC
>NW_015634028.1:1350766-1358206 GCF_001515625.1 Sinocyclocheilus rhinocerous | reverse complement strand
GTTTATAGATCACTAATAAATGCTTCGCAGGGGTGCACTTTACATTACGGTTCACTTTCACAGGTTACTAACATTTATAGCTCATTAATAAATGGTTCACCAGGTGGTCACGTTACATTAAGGTTCGCTTTTAGATGTTATTAACATTTATAACTCATTAATAACTGGTTCACAGATGTTCACGTTACATTAAGGTGCACTTTCACAAGTTATTAACGCTTATAAATCATTAATAAATGGCTAATTACATTAAGCTTCACAGGTAATATTGGAATTAAAATTTTCAATATTAATATCTCATCAAGTCATGATTGTGCTTTTATGATTTTCCCCCCAAAATAAAAATCAAGATTTAATCATTTCATCTTGATAAAAAAAAAATATTGGTTTCTAAGCATTGCTGTGGATAGGCATCATGAACTTTTGCGGATAATCATGGGTAAGGTACAGAGTAGATTCTTGTAAGAAACATTGCAAGAAAAGTGACATGAGTCATGAGATATAAATGAGAAAACCATAAATACAACACCCTTCAGTCTTGCTAAAATAGTAAATTTTTGCTGCATCATGAATAAAATCAGGAATCTCGTTTTGAGTGAAATAAGTATTAATAAATATATTTGTTAAGCATTTATAACATGTGAGTTAAAAATGGCTGACTATTTGGCAGGTATTGCATTAAAATCACCCTTTTACTCATGCATTTATAACTGCATATCAATGATTTATAATGCATTTGTAAGTGAGTTATTAGTCATTTATTAACACCTTTATAAAGGAAACCTTAATGTAATGTGTTACCGGAAATGTTATCATTTCATATTAGGTAAATGAGTAAACTTCATTTAATAATGCAATTGAAAACATAATGCCATTGATATGACAACTGAATACAATGTAAAAAAAAAAATAATAATGTCGCAGTTTCATATTAAATGCTGTAAATACGTCAGTATTGTACGTTTTAGTGTCTTACTAAACGTAAGTAAATGTACATTTTGTAGAACCAAATTTTACATAAAATACATACGAATTCTCATGAGATCACGTTGTAAATTTCGGCAAAGCATTGCAGGTATTGTGCATGATTTAAATCATTCCCGCAGGTCCTGCATTTATAATGTGGAAAATTCTCACTAACGTTTCAGTGTAAAAGACACTGGAGGACAGTTGACAGAATTTATCCCTTGTGTGTGTGTGCGTGTGTGTGTGTTGTTTAAATCTTGTTAATTTAAATATTCAAGCAATTTTAAAGCATTCAAACGCAAGAAGACGCGAAAAGAATGCTTTGGTTACTAACGTAACCAAATCTGTCTACCCTGTCTGTCCACCCTGATCTGGCTGATGACCTGTGGGAGCAGGGCCACCAGAGGAAAGGCATACAGGAGCAATTTTCGGCCATTCGTGTGCCAGTGCATCCAACGAGAAGAATATCAGACAGTAAGTGCTCTGTCAACAGCCAGCCCAGCAAGTCGAGTACCCCACCCAGGAAGGATATCCGCTGGCAGGGTGAAAGCTAGCTTTTCACCAAGTTGACTCTGAACCTCAGAAGTCCAAGTGGCTGAGAAGCAGAGATCTGTGCACTCATAACTCCTCGCTTAACTAGGCCATAATAAGCCAATTGTTGCAGGTGCAGGGCGCCAATGTCAGTCCAAATAGTAGGACAGTAAACTGGTATTCCACTCCTACAAATGCAAACAGCAAGAACAGTCTGTGATGAGAGGCTATCTGAATATGAAAGCATGCATCTTTCAGATCCACTGATTAAAACCATTTTCCTGGCTGGAGGATTTGTTTCAAGGTTAACATTCTGAAAGGTCTTTTCATGAGGGCGTGATTCAGCAGTCTCAGATTGAAGATCGGCCGGAGGCTGCCATCCTTCTTAGACCACGGAAACCAGACAAGTCCTCTGCACAATCTGACCTGTGTTGCAGCCTGGAATTAAACCACACCATGCTGGTTTTGTCTGGCCAGTGGAGAACTGTCCCCCCGACTGAGCCTTGTTTCTCCCAATGTTTTTTCTCCATTTCTGTCACCAATGAAGTTTTAGTTCCTTGCCACTGTCGCCTTTGGCTTGTTCAGTTGGGGACGCTTAATTTCTGGCAGCATTGTCGACTTGATTGCACAGACACTATTGGAAGAGAGCTGAACTGGATGATGATATCACTGAATCATCAATGAACTGATTTTAACTGCGAGCAAACTGGAGTGAGTAGCCTCATTCAATGATGTTCAGAACCCATTCTGACAGTATATGCTGATGGACAACGAGAGGCTGTGGTGCTTCGAGTGCCATGCAGCTTACCACACTGGGGCAGGGAACTGACCCTTGCGCTGTTGAGAGCGTGAAGAAGAAACTTGCAGGACCACCGTCATGTAGAGGGTGGATCCTGCTTGGCCGGTTGCCATGGTATCCCTGGCTGCCAGGGCCGACGTGGCCCTGCAAGACTTAGAAGGATAGGTAGCGTGGGTCTTCCAGCTGAGGAGCCTGCAGGAACCTTTTATTGAGGCGACTGCAGACAGGCTCAGCCGTAGCCAACCAGTTCAATCCCAGCTCTTCAACAACCTTGGAGAGGACCCGGATGAGCTCAGAGACCAGCCCGTGCTGAGAATCATCTTGCTCGTTCAACCACTCCTCCGCATCCGAGGCTGCCAGAGACGTGGCAACAAGACTATCGCCCTCCTCTGAACTGCCAAATTAGACCATGCCGCTGGCACCACAAGAGGAGTACTAGTCTTCGTGGGTGCAGAGCACTGCAGAATCCTCCAGCTGTGGGGAGAGTGAGGCAGTCACGTCTGGGCCACACACACACTGAAAATTATGTCAAAATGCCCGTCTTGGCGAGTATTAACTTAAACACAGTCGGTTATATTTTGAGTGAACGTAAACAGTTGAGAAATTACATATGTAACAGCGTATTGAATCCATTCAGGTCTGAAAGTGACAGCAGTCTAATATAACCTGCTGCTGTCCGTTAATCAAACAACAAAAGACATAGAAAATCACTGCTCCTGACTGAATAACTTTTTTAACTTTAATTGTAAGGATTCACCTGTATTTATTTATACAGTGAAGTCTATCCAGTGTTACTTTTCATTTGATTACTTTATTCAATTTCTGTAGTATTTCAGTATCTGAATTCATCAATTAATCTGTAAGAAACCAGAAGACATAAACTTAAAATTCTAAGAGATCTGAGCAAAGTTGGATGTGTTTAAAATATGTACAATATTGTGCTGCACTTATTTTAATGTTCATTTTCATTTTAACGTTCATGTTTCAGTGCTCTGGAATGTTTTTGACAATGGGACAGCCCTAGATCCTTTTAGTTTTAGACATTTGTTTTAACCCCATTAACTTTCTAAATACATTTTCTTTTCTATTTTCTTTTCTTTTTTTTTCTTTATATTCTTTTTTAAAATTTTATATTCCTTTTTGTCTGATGTCATTATTCCCTCATATTTTTCAAAACCTCCCCTCCAAATGCCTGTCACATAAAGACCACTTTATACCATTATGGTTTATACCATTAATTCCATTATACCATTAATTCCAGTATACCTTTATACCATTATGGTTTATACCATTAATTCCTGATGCATAAAGTCATTCCCTACTTTTTTCTTTTTAAAAATCATTCTTCACTCTGAAATGTCATATTACAGAAATACGTTTGTTTGTGAACATTGTTTCATGTTGATTTCTTTGTATAAAAAAAGACTTGTATTTTACCAAACCATTCTGCTTTTTTTTTTTTACATAAGCAAAGTAAGATAAAATAAATAAATAAATAAAACTAACTCAAAATGTTAATGTAGTATGCTGAGTGTAAATGTGGCTTGATTAACTGATGTTAAACAGCGGAGCTCTGTATCATTGCCTTTTGAACTGCTGGGACGTTTGGCTGTGGCTGTTCCAAAGGTCTGTACAGTACAGCTGACAGATGCCGGCTCGATCCACTCGGGTCTAATTGTCTGTTTTCTGGAAGCTGAAGTTATCGGCAGCTGCCACACGCTCAAACGCTGAGGCGCCACCCCGGCACAGCTAACCAGAGCAGACTAATTGCAATGGCCTTTTCATCATCTCGAATCAACCACTTTTCTGCACGCACAGGGGAAGAGGTGCCCATAAACACACAATCGCACGCACACATTCTCTCCACTTCTCACAGATGGACACGTACAGACAGTAGTATGGTCTGTATCACTCTCAAGGCAGCCTCATCCAGCAGTCTAGAGGAGCATTTAGCTGAGAACCACGCTGACCTCCAGTGTACACCCCTACCTGCCAACCTTAACCTGATTTCAGCAGCCGTTTAAGAGGGCAGGGAGGCATGGGTAGGGAGGGTTGAAGGTCCCCTTTCTCAAACCAGACTAGCCCCTTTGCATCAACCGCCCCTCCCCCCCAGCACTGTCACATCTGTCATATGTCATCCCAAACCTCTAGTGTCTCCACAGGAGACTGGTCACTCCTTACGCTCATTTCCTTGGCTCTTTCTTTCATTTTCCTCTTTTTTCTTTTTTTGCTTTCTTTCCAGGAGTCATGCAAATGTCCACTTAAAGAGATGAATGCCAACCATATTAGGGTCGTTCTTCATGCTTTATGCAAAAGAAAGATCTGTGTCATCTGAGGATTTCACGGGAATAAAGTCACCGTTTATTTGCAGAGATGAAGCTGCCTGTAGAAAAAAAAGAGATGATTTGGTTCAGCTTATTAAAACTGAGAGGAAGAATACACAACAAGCCTCTTGTGAAGAGTAACAAACAATAGGTGAGCCATGGATGAGGTGACTATATATAAGCCAAAATAAATGAATAATACCAAAATGTAAAATATGGCAGCTGAGAGGTCCCTCACCCTGTTTCCAATCTCAGAGATTTTTGTATCACAGTCTCACAGAGGGACTTGCATATTTCTAGAGCAAATATTGACTGAAACCTTCGGTTGAATTTCATATGAATGACTGCAAGATTTCATTCAAAGCCATGACTGAAATATTTGTGCAAAGCGACAGCACTTGCCAAAGAGTGTGATAATTCCGCGTCTGCAGTATGGGAGGCCGAGCGTTGTATTCTTTCGTACAATTTCTATATCTCCTCACAGTTTAATCTAAAAAGGTAGACGGCATCTCCAATTTCAATGGATAGCCCTTTTGAAGCTTAAACAGTGAAAGCATGCAGCCTGATTTACTTTATCTGAAGAATGAAGGGCTTAGGCAAAATCCTATAAAGAGGGGAATTTTACTTTTTGAACAGATGAGCGAGATATTTAGCACAGCGAGACTAAAAGGTTTTCCTTCACTAACAGTTGGGAAGCTCCATGACTGTCATTTCTTTATCTGGGGAGCCAAAAAGCTTTTGGATTTTCATGCATCAAGCGACAGCGTGAGAGATTTTAAAAT
The DNA here is from genome assembly GCF_001515625.1 of Sinocyclocheilus rhinocerous. Taxonomy (NCBI): domain Eukaryota; kingdom Metazoa; phylum Chordata; class Actinopteri; order Cypriniformes; family Cyprinidae; genus Sinocyclocheilus; species Sinocyclocheilus rhinocerous. The sequence goes on along the minus strand of NW_015634028.1, from coordinate 1,352,804 downwards.
GTAATCACAGATGAACAAATGTTAGCACATTAAAAGAGAGAAGCTATTAGCAAACTTATCATCAATATGCACCAATTAGGAGAGGCTTGCTTGTGATGCAAATCATTTTAACTTTATTCTGCAAACCACATTAGGAATTCTCCTATATGTAGTCTATTTTCCTAAATGTAAAGATCTACACAATCCAGATAAGAATCCACACACACACTGCCTATTAGAGACAAGAAGTGGCTAACGCTGACAATGCTGTCATTGTGAAACGGAACTAATCACACACCAGCAGGGGCACACACACTCACAGCTACAGGACTAATGCCACTTCTCTTGATACTATGCCAGACCCCTTTTCCCCACAGACATTGTGCTTACTTTTACATGTACTCTGATTCACTGGCCTAAAATATGTGCTTAACAAACAATGAGATGGGGGAGGGGTCAAAAGAGAGAGTCGGCGCGTCGTAGCAGGTCTGTGTTAAGTGATCTGTATTCCATGTGAGTCCACAGTTCCCTAACCCTGTGAAATTAACAACACATCCCTCCTCTGCGACCTCTGACCTCTCACATAATACCACATCCAACCAGCGCCATGCATGAGTGTGTCTGTGTAATGTAAAAGGGACCCAAAATGTCCATGTCAATGTTTTCATTAAACACTGCCTGGAGAGGCAAGGTTCTGCTGCTAAACCAGAGACCACGGCGTCCTTTATCCTCTAACCGAAAATAATAACATTACTCTTTGTGAGAGAAACGACATCTTTTTCATCCTTTAATGCAAGGGCAAAAAACAGTGAATACACTGCCTGGAGAGGCAAGGTTCTGCTGCTAAACCAGAGACCACGGCGTCCTTTATCCTCTAACCGAAAATAATAGCATTACTCTTTGTGAGAAAATGGCTTCTTTTTCATCCTTTAATACAAGGGCAACAACAGTGAATATATTCTGCTCAGAGAGAGTGGGTGAATCTTAAGGAACCTGTCATATTTCACCCAGATATGTACTAAAACATAAAATAAATATTATTATTATTAAAATAATGTAATATTAATTAAATAAACAAACTCAGTCCTAAAACATGCATGATTTTTCTTTCTTTCTTTCTTTTTTTTCCTTGTGATTTTTGAGTCGAATGTATGTAGATATTTTAGTGATTTTCACCTGAGTACACTTGTGCATTTTTAGATTTTCAACTAACTTCATTATGTGTGATTTATTAGCTTGTTTACCCGTGGGGACCTCAATTTAGGTCCCCACCGTGACACGAGTCCCCATGAGTCTGTGTGTATTCAGGTTTAAGTCCCCACCAGAATAGAAAAACAGGTACACACACACACACACACACATACCTGCACACCTAACATTGGTCTTGGACAAAGTGTGGGAGTTTCAAATCTTGGATGAGGCATTAAATTGAGGATAAGAGGTTCTGAATGAGTGTTTAGTGAACATAATTTCCAACAGACCACCTGGAGGATGACAGCTTACAAGATAAGGAGCGAGACTCAACTGCTCTGCCACTAAAGCAGAGATTGGCAGCTGAGAGTAGAACCTGCAAACTGACCTACACGTGAGACCTCCTCACCTCTGCCTCATAATCACCAGTCTGAGGGAGGCAGCGGCTCGCTAAAAGGCGGCAGCAGCCATTAGAGAGCTGCTTAAAACTCCACTTAAATATCTCTTTATGGGCGATTACTTAAACTGGGGTTTGGTATTTAAATGACACTTTCAGGGGCTTTCATGTGTGGTAATTCAATTGCTCGCCGGCATCGACTGAGGCTCCATTGTTACAAAAGATGAGCAAACATCAGCTAGAGGTGGTGAGAGGTTTCTAAAGACAGCTATACCCACAACCAACTTCACTGATAAATACGAGAAAGAAGCTTCACTATTAATTTCGGAATAGCGTTTCATATTTCTCAATGACATGCCTTTCTACCTGGAAACGTATCTTCATGGAATAAAGACACAGTCAATTTTAAAGTAGAAAATAGATATGCTGTTGTACTTTTTAGACGTTTTTTTTTTTTTTTTTTCCCAGGTC
>NW_015634028.1:1349153-1350670 GCF_001515625.1 Sinocyclocheilus rhinocerous | reverse complement strand
TTCATGGAACATGATCTTTACTTAATATCCTAATGATTTTTGGCATAAAAGAAAAATCTATAATTTTGACCCATACAATGTATTTTTGGTAATTGCTACAAATATACCCCAGCGACTTAACACTGGTTTTGTGGTCCAGGGTCACATTTTTTTTTGTACATATTCAAACTTGTGTCATATGCATGATATTGCTTCCTAGCTAATTGCTAGCAATACAATAATTCAATGAAATGTTTCATTTTATAGAACTGAGTGTGGTTGGCAATAGCTCTTGTGAAAATATTCTGATATGAAAATGGACACTCCACTAAGATTCCCCTCCTTCCTTTGACATTTCCCACGAGCTCTACATTAAGACTTTTGACGTTCCAGACACACGCAGAGACATTTGAGAAACCATAACATAAAAGAGGTGGTGAGGCAGTGAGACAGAGAGAGAGAATAGAGAGACTGTATATTCCTGCATCTGCAGGTCAACAGAAATACCAGTTCATGACTGGGCAGCCAGACAGCGGAATGAGAAGTCTGTCACAACTGCCATAACTGACAAAGCATCTGTGATCCAGCCAATCACAGCCAAAGTAATTAGCCGGTAAACATTCCGTTCTCAGATAATGGAAGAACGATATCGGTGAGATCTGAACACTCATACAGCTCTAAAAGCACATGAAGAGCTCTTAATGGAAATCATTAATATACTATAAGGCAGAGCTCTAGCCCTCAGAGAAAGATAGCAGCGATCGTTCCATCTGAATTAAAACATGCGGCGTGTTCACGTGGGCTCTTATCACGACCCCACCAAGAACAGAATCAGATAATCTTTGAGTGTCATTCCCTTGATGGTACTCTGTCGTCCCTAGACACATCAGCCTGACTGCATTATAACAAGAACTGTAGGCACTCTCAACAAATATGGATACACTACTTTTTTCAAGCAATAGTGGCACAGATTCCAGCTTGTGTGTGTGAGATCTAGCATGAAAAAAAAAAATCTAATTTATGTATCCCTTAAGATGGTCCTCTTCTCAACTGTACCAAACAGTTTAACAATATTTGCATTAATTTATTAGAAATATAACCTATCCCCTAAAAGTAGCTCATTTTAGATGGCAATTCTGTTACATGCAGCCTTTTCCCCATCCAGGGAAACAGTATATTTGTCTTTCTTTATTATTATTATTTTTTTATATTTCCTAAATGTTATTCAATTTAATAACATGGTTTCATAAAATAAAAAAATAAATATTATAAAATTTAAAAATTGCATTTATGAAATTAAACTAAATGCTTATGCTGACCTCCTTGGTGGACACTAAGTACATTTGTTCTGTTTAAGAAAAAAAAAAAGAAAGAAGTGCCTCTATATTTCTATACATTGCAAGATTTTTTTATTTATTTCGCTCTTCCCGTTTCTCTTTTTATATTCAAACATAATCATATCGTCTATTTATCATTGATATCTGTGTTTATGCATTATCACACCTCTGAATATTTGAGTCAGTTTAATGAACATCTCC
>NW_015634028.1:1328316-1348846 GCF_001515625.1 Sinocyclocheilus rhinocerous | reverse complement strand
TGAACATCTCCTCCTCTCTCTCTCTCTCTCTAGCAAATGCTGGTTTCTGTTAGAGTTTGTCTAATATGAAACAGGGCCATGGGGAAGGATTGCCAATGTTTGCCTGCGAGTTTACTCAGAGATGAACCACAGACGAATCTTTCTCCTCTATATATATATGCCAGAGACTTGATTTTAATTCACTGTTAAAGTGTAACACACACACACACACACACACACACGTCTCTCAAGGATTTAAAATTTTTAAACATGCTTTTAAGGTTGAATGAAAGATTGAAAAAGCATAAAGTTTAACAAAGCCTCTATTGTGCATTTGCCTTTACTGTCTCCTTATGTCACATTTAAAATCTCCACGAGAAAATAATAATAATAATAATAATAATAATAATAATAATAATAATAATAATCTGCTATGTTTTTTCCTCCTTCACAGATGTGTTAGCCAAGAGATAAAAGCTTAAAATGCTGTTTGCTTTTGTTTATGGCTAGTTTGTATTTCGACAAAAGGTCCGTAAAATTCACGGTGGAATTCCACCAAAAAGAAGAAAACAATCATTTGGATGAAGTGCATGGTTCATTCCACCCTTATTCCGGATTCAGCCAGCATATCATGGAAATTTTAACAGTCATAGAGGATTAACCCGTGTGGATTGCAGGGGGTCTCGCTTGTCGCTAGATTTAGAGGCATCAGAATTGCTGCTGTTTAGAGAGAGAGAGAGAGAGAGAGAAGACAGAGAGATTTCATTTTCACCTATTGTTCCCCCGTCCTGACCTCCTCTCTTTTTGCATAATCATGACAGTTATGCAGGATTATTTAGGCATTAATAATGAATTGTGTGAGGTTCACACTCTCAATTCAGAAATGGAACCTAGTGACCTTCACACTGGGCAAGAGTCACTCAAAACAAGTGGCCATCCTTCAGCCCCACAGGTCTTTCTCTGCTAACTGTTATTGAATTGAATTTGAAGTTCCTACTTTATGGCTATTTCGACTGATATGATGCAAAATAGGGCTTGAAACTCCTCCTTCTTATTTATTTATTTATTTATTTACGCCACTCACCGGTCTCGAGTCCCACAGAGAAGCTCCGGAAGGATAAAAGGAGTAGCGACAGTGTTGGACGAGAGAGGACCAGGCCTGTTGTGGTTTTTTATGTTTTACGCAGCAGTCGTCCATGAGGGGCTGCCGCCTTTTACTTTCGTTTTGTGATCGTTCGTCTGATTATTAAAGTTTTATGTTTAAATGTTCGCCGGTTCCCACCTCCATCTTCCCGTAGCTACGAACTTTGTGACGGTAATTTGCTTCTTTTTCTTATTTTTAATTAAAATAATAATAATAATAATAAAAATAAATAAATAAATAAAAACAGCTATACCGGGATAAATATTGTTATCGTGAAATAAAATTTCTCATACCGTGAAATAAGATTTTGGTCATATCGCCCACCCCTAAAACAAAAAGGTAAATAAATAAAAATATGCCTCTAATGCTTTAAAAAAAAGTAATTTGTGTGGAATATCTTAACTGGTGACAACACTGTCAATGTGAAGACATGTATCTGAAAGGTCATTTTTGAAGAGACTGGTTTGGACACAGCAGTGAAAAGCCACAATGGCCTGTCTTCATAACCACAGACATAACCACAGAATATCTCAACAGCCACAGAAATCCTGTCTGAACATATCACTGACACCTCCTCGGTGCTACATGCGTTTAGGAGATTATGAGCATTCAGCTCTTGTCTGGGACACCAGAGGGCTGCCGGAGACTGTCAGAATGTGTCATGTGTCAGTAACATGAGGACCCAAGAGACTGGCCTTCAGGACTGAAACAGTGTCCATTCTCAATAGCAGCATTTAATGGCATCAGCCACACTGAATATTTACATGAATGTAGATTTTGTTCTAATTAATTTGTATATTATAAATTATTTTATGTATTTGTTTATATGATTTAATGATTACTTCAAAGGGAGACCATTATAATGATCAGGCCCAGACATAATTGATACACTTTAATATTTACTGTGCTGATTTCAGAGGGAAATGGCTGTAATCGTGTTACGCAGAGCTGTGAGTAGTATATTCTTATTGAAAATCATAATGGAACTAGTGAAAATAATTGAATAAACAAATACAGAAGCGGCAGAAGAAACGTAAAACTCTGTGGACACTTTCTGTGGAATCTTATTATTTCTGTTTGCTAAATATCCTGAGTGTCTTCATTAGTTGTCGATTATGTACAACAAAGCACAATTGGTGTGTCACAGTCTACAATAAATATTTTGATTAATTGATTAATTAATTATAAAAGAAATGTGACTTGCGTTTGGTTGTCCTTTAATGACTGTGCTTTTCTTTTATTTCAAAAGAACATTTTAAAAACCTGACCTGATTTATAGACCCCTGAATGAAGTGGTATGAATTGGTACAATTTGAAATGTAAGAAAACATGTTTTTTTAAGAAAAAAATAAATGAATAATAAGCATGAAAACAGTAAGGGGGTACGCATATCTTAAGAAAATGTACAAATGAGATTGTACAAATTCATATGAATTTACCATCAATTAACTAAAAGATAAACAAATTATTGTGACTGAGAGCAATCTATATAAAAAATAAAAAAAGGTAAGGTTTGCTTATAATATGTTATTTTCACTTCTATGCAATTTATATATATATATATATATATATACAGTTTTTACAGGATATACTATAAAACTAATGCATTTATTTAAATCTCTCCTGATACAATATGTCCTCTACATAAATGTGACTTTAGAAAGTATTGAGGGAGTTTCCTCTCTGCTCGCCTGGATTCTTTCACCTTATTCTGATTTATAATGGTGTCTCAAGAATGGTTGGATGATATTCAGTGAGGAGCTTCAATGTCACATGTGCAGCAGACAGGCAGTATGTAGCAGGTAGAGTCCTTCACACAGCATGAAAGTCACCGTCGCCGCTTATTTAATGCATAATCGTTTCTCAGTGGGTATGAAGATATTTTGCAGCACCATTTGCAAGATATTTTGCAACACCATTTGCATATAGGAAAAGCAGGAAGGTTAGAGAGAGAAGTGTGAATATGGACAGGAAGATAACTATGCACTTAGGATGTCTACGAGGAAGATTACATCCTAAACCGGTGGTAGTGGGGAAGGGATGTAAATTGACCAGTAATCATTTTGTGTTGTCAGTGGGCTAGTCCAGGTTTTTTGGGGGGGAAGGACTGGTGGATGGGGGGTTATAGCCTGCTAGTGAAATCTATGTCAGTTCAATTCTACCCTAGCACTTGATTTGGAAGAAACTCTGGATATTATCTCTCATCGTGACCTTCCGCATTCTCACTGTTTCAGGGGTTAGTCCAGAGGAAACGCTGGAGATGGATCATCCCGGCAGGAGTTTAAGCTGAAAACATGGTGCTTGAGGAGATATCATACCGGGAGATGCTACAGAGAGGTCTACTCTCACTCTCCAGCTGTCGCTCACAGCAAACTATGGCCAATCACAGTAGGCAGGCGGGCGGGCGAAGGTGTCCAACTACAGTTAGAACACAGGCAGTTCTTTGTGTTCCAACATCGCTGCTGACATTTTCAATTTTGGAACACAGTTCAGATATTGCTGAAATAATTGTATGCTCTTTATTTCCATTCAGTTTATTATTATTATTGTTATTATTTTTTTTTTATTTTTTTTAAATTTTTTTTTTTTATGATGATTTGGTTTGATGGTTCAAATTCAAAAGTACCAAGTTGCTCATTCACTCTGATTAAGCTTAATGTAAAATGTTATTTCAAACATTACAGCTTAGTTGAGTTACAGGTTTAACATGTCATACAATGCTGTATCTATCTCATTTTGTTCATTTATAAACAAGAATTACTGACCAAATAGCAGGATGATTTCTTGTGAGCAGCACAGTTGGCATGTCCGCTGCTGTTCTTGTTGGTCTGGGTTGGATGTGAAATGGTTAGAGCCACTGGAAGCCATCAGACTGAGTTAGTATGGACAGTGCTGCTCTCTACCCACTGCCCAGGACCGGTCATAGCCACCAACACAACACACTAAGATCTGCCGGGCTGGGACACGGGCGGCTGACAGGAAGCATTAGACAGGAGCGAAGTCTAATACTACCACACCTCTGCATGCAGTCACCCCTGCTACATGATCACAGTTCACAACACAACAACAAACAACAAAACACAAAGACAAAAGCTTATTTCATTTATTTATTTATAATATTTAATACTTATTTTTTCTGCATATTGACTTTTTATTAGTGCTTAAACAATTCTGCAAGACCATATTCTAGATCCCTTAATCCTACCCAATACTTAAACTTAACAACTAACTACTATCAGCAAAAAAACAAAAACAAAACAACTAAAGAATATCTCTTTGGTTTTGAGACTTTAGTCGTTGCAACTTCAGGGATCTTATCTATGCACAATCAGCTTGTAACACTCCAAAGAGAAAGGAAAACTTGAAATCGCATCATATGACCCCTTTAAAGTAATAGCTAGAAAACAGTGAGAATTGGTCCCCAAACTAAATACTGTGTCATGATGTGTTACCCTACAGCTCAACGGTCAAACAATTCCAATGACCAAAGTGTCTGCTTCAGTCATCAGGACTTTTTTTTTTTTTGGCTCTCCTTTAATTATAAGACCTGCCTTAGCTTTAAGATTTTTTTTTTAAATAATAGCCATCTACAAATATTATTATCACGGCTGGAAGTCACTAGTGAAACCTTTGAATAAAATAACACAATCCTTTAACAAAGGTAAACCCAATGAAACAGGAGGTGCCTCTTTTACAGGAAGTACCACCCAGAGGTGTCTCTTCTTATCCCATTGTGGGGTGAACTGTGAGGATTTATAGCAGCTCTTGATGAGCAGACAGTCAGTACCCTCCCGTCTCTCTAACTGCACACATCTCAGAGAGCATTTAAAACAACAAAGTAGCGATGGGCTGCAGCTTCATCCACGGGAGAGAGAGACGCCTCTTCCCTTCCTGCCTTTGAAGCTCCAAGGAGTCATTTAATCAATTATTAATCAAAGTGGCATGTGGAACTCAAAGACACTCACTTATGCTGTAGATGCTGTAAGGGGCTTCAGAGAGAAGATTTCAATGTGCCATCATTGAGGTGTCTCTGGTTTTAATAAGGTGGTTTAAGGTACACGTGCACTCAGTGAAAGGTTCCTTTTAAGGTTGAGTTCTACAGCGGGAACACGACATGCCTGACTAGTGCAGATTAATGGGGTGTAAATGACTGTAAGGGGCTTCAGAGAGAAGATTTCAATGTGCCATCATTGAGGTGTCTCTGGTTTTAATAAGGTGGTTTAAGGTACACTCAGTGAAAGGTTCCTTTTAAGGTTGAGTTCTACAGCGGGAACACGACATGCATGACTAGTGCAGATTAATGGGGTGTAAATGAGGATCTAGGTGTTGGAGCGCTGCAGAGTGAGAAGTCAAGAGCGGCTACAAAGCCTCGGGGGAAGAGGATGACTTACACACCGAGGAGGATGCTTTTGTCAATTAACACAATGCTCAGTGCACACACTAAGCTCGATAGCCATGAGGAATTCAATTATGAATGCTTAAACGCCAGTAATTAAGGCTGTGTATCTTGGAATTGCTTTATTTCATTTCAGATATCAAGTAAAGCAGCATCACTCAACAGAAGTACCCATTCCAGATGAAAACTGGATCGTTCCTCAGCATATGGTTATACATCTGAATACAGTTAATGTGGATAGAGTAGCTCAGATAATTTGGTCTTGAAATTTTGATATTTGATTGCAGACAAATCGGAGCACAGTTTGAGACATAGTTGTGATTGTTTCTAAATTTTACAGGAGACACTGGTGAGATGGCTGGTATCTTTTTCTCAGGAGGAACATCTGAGAAGCACTTGTATAAAGGTGAAGTGGGTATTTTTCTGATCTTCAAATACTTTCTTGTATTCTAAAATACAAAGCATCATTGACATGAGTTTCGGGCAGAAACCTATTTTCTTCGGTTTAAATAATTTTTGGTTATCCAAAAAATTACTATACACTTAGTTTTCAAGTCTTCATTTGCTCTCCATTTAGGCCCCGTCCACACAAAGACGCGTTTAGCTGTATACGCATAAATTTTGTATCGTATAGGCGCATTCACATAGATTAATAAATGTATTGTTCCATGTTCGTTTGTATACCGCACGGAAGGTTTATGCGCATAGTCCAAGTCTTCTTCTCTGTTTTTAGTGTATCTCTGTGGCAGAATTACAGCGCCACATACTGGTCTGGCATGTATACTACATCGTTTTGTGTCGGTTTCGTGGTTTCGTGTGGACGCAGATATTTCTTGAAACGAGGGGGAAAAAAAGATTGGATAGGGAAAGCTCTTGCTTCGTGTGGACGTAGCCTTAATCTCACTGCTCTTTAGGAGGAATAATCGATGTATTTAGAAGATCTCATTGATTTCAATAATATTGGTTCTCTTAAACAATCTTAAAGAGTTATAGTATCATTTTGTTGACATCCTCTTATGGAGCAATGTAAACTTCATTGCAAACAGCGACAGTGGACCATAACACTGTAGAGCACAGGGGCGATGAATGAAAAGCTCTGAAAGTGTGTTTATCAATGCATTGGCATTACTCCCCAGGCCCACAGGAACACAACGGGAGTTAGTTCATTTGATAGAATTGATTCCAGGGGTCACTTTATGGGGCATGAATCCCTCAATTCCATTTATGAATAAAAATGGCGCCTCTTGCAACTCAATCCAAGCATTCCATAAAAAATTCATCCGTTTTCTTTCGGATTTTTTTTCCGCCATTCTGTCAGTCTTTTAGTGTTAGACAAATTGAAGTGCGCGCTCAGAGGGAGGCCAGCGGTAAGCGGAGAATTCATTTGCCCAGTCTATCGGTCGGAAGAGAGCAGAGAGCCGACGTTCAAAGACGGCAGCCACAATACAGGTGACACCGGGTCAGTCTCTCTTCCTGTCCATCACCTGCATGATGGGTTTGTTCTCAGTGGAGGAGAAGCTCTGTGAAGCTCAGGCTCTTTTTGTGATGGTCATATCTTCTGATTGATGGCTTCATGGTCAGGGCCAAAGTGGCCTTTTTAAATAATTGATGTTGCAATTGCTGTGGACAACTGCTTTATAACAGGAGTTGTTATTTTTACATTGACTCAATGATCAATAGTTTAAAAGACATCAGACCTGGAATAATGCACTTCTTAACAAGCTCTCTTGGGGGTAAAATAATTACTGTTCAGCCACTGACCACCAAGAGGACAAATCTATTATCTTCTTCTAATGTAAAACATGTGAGTAGTGGAACAACGATGAGCTTGATTGATTGATTTGCTTTTGAATAATTTTACTTCATGTACTCTTATGTTCTTGTCAGACACTCTCATACTGATGGGACAAGAAAATGTGCAATTTTTATTTGTGGCTCTTTAGAACTATTATTATATTTTTTTTCCAAATGGCCATATTGTATCATACTACCGTAAAACTGTGCTTTCACAGCAAATGGAGACAGTGTGAACTCGGCACATATCTAAAGGTGATGCATGTAAGATTACATGAGTCCTGTTCTTCACGACAGAAATGTACAGTGTCGTGTGATATGCTCGGACTTTCATTCGTCCGCATGCTTTGTGATAAGAGTGGTGTCACAGACAGGCAAATGTTTTCTCTGTGCAGCCGTACAATAGTCCCGAACCTCGTAAATCAAACCCTGTATTCGCCCTGCTTTTAACCAAGTGACAAATTGGCCAAACAATACTGCTTGAATTCTTATTAAGCTTGATTAATTCATATCATTAGTTAATCACACAACAGCTCATAAAATATAGTAAATTAATTTCTATAATGTGATTAATTTGTGAAACACTTGAATTAACATCAATAAATCAATTGGTGAATCAATTACATTACCATTTTTAAATACAAAGTTAATAGTGTGCTTTAACTAGTGCTGTAGAAGTGATCATCTATCATGTGATATTAGAGGGCCAAAGGGAGCAGCTCAAATGTTCAATGATCTGAAGGCTTTTCTGCAGTCTCTCAATGGGTCAGAGCATATTTGGGTTTGGAAGCACTGTGCTACTCTTAAAGTGGTGAACAAACACTTTTAGCTCCATGAAAAAAAAGGATGGATTGATTATGGTTATAGCCCAAAATTCAATATGCAAGGCAATACATTGAATACTTCTACTCAAGCTCTTGCTTGCATGAGAGAATAGTGGTGAATTAGTTTAGATTAACTGGAAGTGATAAAGTTGTCAATCAGCAGATTTGTAAAAATTATTATTATTCAAAACAAAAATGTGGGATGTTGTTTTTCATCTGATTAAAGTGAATCGTTAAGCGCAAAAAAAGTAAATCATGTAAATTTTGTGCTAGTATATTCCACATCTTTTAAAGTCATGCAATATAACTTTTAATTATACTCAATATTTACTGAAAATCTTTCCCTCCATGGTAGCTGTCAAATATAATTTGCACTTGGGCATATTAAAACATGACACATTTTGGGCACACTTTTCATTTTTGCATGGAGGAACCCCATGTCAGTACAATAAGATTCCAGCAACAAGCAGTTTGTTTGTCCACACTGACTGGGTGAATGTGACTCATTTTTGACATTTAATGTACAGTTGTGGAGCGTTTTTATAGACATTTTGGGCCAGTGAGGTTTCACTGTGTGAGGCTAACCAGGCCAATGCTATGGAAATAGAAATAGAGCTAACAACAAACCGCTCTTTATTTGTCACACTTTGGACAGTAATTTGGACAAAAATATATTTTTACATAGAAGAGGTGACTTTTATTGTATGTGATGTTATTGTGTCATGCCTGGTTAGGACACTGTGTTCCGGGGATCAAGTCAGAAACCTGAAAGTTACAAACCCTGAGCTTTAACCTACACCACACAGCCCTGACAAATCAGATCTGTATCTGCAGACCATGTGACATTAAATATACAGTATAATTATAGTGTATACAAACGATTTCTTCTTAAAGGTTTTGAACTGTTGTTGGAATTATCAAAAGCACACAGCAGGTCAAAGAACTGAGGAAAGAGTAATAGACTGTGAACAAGACTCTTCACCATTGTAGGAGAAGAAAACACAGCTCTTAGCTTACATAGCAATCTCAGCAGCAGCTTGGCTTACACAGTCACTACATGCAGTTTACGGCCCGCGCTCTCGTTAATAGTCCTGCTCTCCGCCGCAGCTGTCCGATCTCTGATGTTCCCAGCAGGCAGGGGAGAGAAGACACTGGCAGGAGGAAATGTCACCTGATGAAGGGAGAGAATGTTCTTCTAACTTTGGTTAAGGTTCAGGTGAGTTAAACTTGATTGGACTTTGTGTTTGTGCCATTGGTCCTTCTGAAAGTACGGCAGTGGCTTTGACAGGTCCCTGTTTCTACGCCGTGGATGTATACAGGGGATTTCGTCGCTCAGAAGTGAGAGGAAAAGGTTAGAGGGTCTTGTTCTCAGCTGTGAGTGTGCTGCTCTAATTGCTGCTGTTCAGATGGGGGCAGGGCTACATGATACTTCTCAACACGCACAGCTCCGCTCAAAGCTCGCAGGGTGTTTTCACGTGAAATTCAGCACTTCAGTCCAATATCTTTTGTGGAAATGCTTTTAATTCAGGTTACTAAATGCAAAATTGCAAAGAAGGCAGAGTAATATACAAGATAGTTTTACTATTTGAGTTTCTCAATTTTCCTAATACTATATGTCGTGGCAATTTTCTATATCAATAAAGGTATGAGACAAGAGTCTTTTGAAGATTTATTTTCTTGCAAGTTAAACAGTCAAACAGTCATCCAAGTTGACTGCAGAGTGCAACAAAGAGGAAAACACCTTGACCCAAATATTTATACCCAAATCAAATCAGGATGCTTCTATCTCATCCAATCATAATGCATACTCAACATATGTGTCCATTTAAGGTATCCAACTATGTCCCATAGATGTGTTTCTAAGCATTTGATGCAAATTATTTTCTGAGAAACTAGGTATAAAATAGCATTTCTCGTCTCGCACTTGTCTTGCACACACACACACACACACACAGGTTTGTTTTTGTGAAAAGTGGGGACATCCCATAGGCGTAATGGTTTTTATATTGTACAAACTGTATGTGCTGTTGCCCTACACCAACCCTACCCCTAAACCTACCCCTCACAGGAAACGTTGTGCTATTTCAGATTTTCAATACACTCCATTCTGTGTGATTTATAAGCGTTTTGAAAAGTGGGGACATGGGGTAATGTCCTGAAAAGTCACCTTCTCCTTGTAATACCTATGTCATACCCTTGTCATTATAGAAATGTATGTCCTCATTTGCCACAAAAACGCGCACACACACACACACACACACACACACACACATTAAATAGGTTTCCTGTTATCTCTCAGCTCATCAAAATCTCAAGCATACTGAAGCACTCAGAGACCGTCTAAAGAACACTCTTTAGTACAGTGAAGCAAATAATACTAATAATAATATTCATATTTCAGATAAAAAAAAATAAAAATTCCTCCACACTAAACATTTTAGGATAGCATTCTGCGACTTTTGAATTATATGCCAGAATGGAACTCTTTACGTAGAGAAAAATCCACATACAAAAATTATAGTAATTATTATCTGAAATGCACAGCCATAACTTCACTTGCCTAGATCAGAGGTCCTGATAAAAGGGTAATTTAGACAACTCAAATAACATATATACAGAATAATTAATACAATGTGACTTAACAAAGCATATGAGCTGCACATTTAACAATTTTTAAACCTTCTGGAATGCCTTGCTCCACATAATTATTTTGTGAGCACATTATTTATTTGTGTATTTATTTATTTTTAATACAGACTGTAAAAAAAACATTTTTTTTAAGCATGACACAGATGTTGTTAATAGAGTTACACTTTAGTTGAATTACGTAATTACTGTTTTACTGTAATTACTGTAAACCTAAGTACTGTTTATTAATAGTTAGTAAGGTTGTTGTCAAGTTTAGGTATGGGGTAGGTTTAAGGGATCTAGAATATGATCATGCAGAATAAAGTATTAATGTCCTTTATAAGTGCTAATAAACAGCGAATATGCTAGTAATATGCATGCTAATAAGCAGCTAGTTAATAGTAAGAATTGGTCCCTAAACTAAAGTGTTTTTTTTTTTTTTTTTTTTTTTACAAAAACATCATCTATGTATTGGTACTTTACAGAACAACTGTAAATGCAACAGTTATACCTATATGAACTGAAGAGCTATTTTTTTTTGTAATAAGAAATTAATAATAAAAAAATAAAATAATAATATAATAGTAAAATTGAAATTCTGAATACGTAGCTGCAAGAACCAAAGGAAACATCATACCCTTATTACACAATGCATTGAGCTTCATCTATGCATCACATATTCAGCACATGTAACACCTCTAAATTAATTTTATAGAACTGCACTGATGTCTTAAATTGCATTCTCCAAAAGAAAACAGAAATGCTTCACAGGAATCAAAACGCTTACCAACTTGAAACAATCTGTAATTATTGAGGTATTAAATCAATTCATTCCTTTCATGTGCAGCGACAGCCAGATTCAGGTCAGAAAGTGGAGAATTAAAGAACTAAACAAGATTTCTGCTCACTGAGGGCCCCGCGACAGGCTTTTCTTTCACATGAATACTCTCTCTTTATTTGCCCTCATTTAACGGGAGTTTTGTCATAGATTTATGGGGCTTGCGGAAATGCGGCATGTTTGCATAGATCTTGCTTTGCTCCACTGTGCTTCCCATTTTCGCCTCACTTTGGAGGAGAATTTTCAGCCTGTCAAAGCAGCAAAAGTCAGTGCCGTTTCGTATCTTACAATGCTTCGACACGTTGCGAGATTACACTTTATATTGTAGATTTATATATTAAAAAAGAGAAAATTCGGGCGAGAACATGCAACTTTTGTTCTTCTGTGGGGACATTTGTCATTCGGTCCCCGAAGAGTGAATTGCGGGCTGTAGTAATCACGCACGGCGTGTGTATTGCCTGAACATCAGCATGACGAGCCTTTAATACAGTCTGGACTTACATACTGTACGATGTAATCTACTTTACTGAAAACAGAAACCCATTTACTACAGCTCAACAGCTTATTTGGTTGTGACACAGCCCCAAATCCATCATTCGTGCATTTCCAAAGAGTGCTTGAAAGTCAGCTCTGCCACAGCTCTTAACTCAAAGGCAGAAAGCAGCTGTGTGAAATAGACTCACCGTGGAACACAAAACCTGCCACACTACTGAAATACAAGCACATTTATGCCTGTGAGGCATTCTGTAATGCAACATGCACTTTCCTCTCTCTTATAAAGTTGTATGACTCAATGGTATTAGTGCAAAAACATTATTTTCTTTATAGATGTGGCAGTGTTACTGTCTACAAACTCATTCAGCTGTATGAGTGAATTTGTGGGGAACTGAAGTCAATACAAAAAAAAAAAAGTAGTAGTGTTGTGAAAACAAATGTATTGGTTGTTAGAGGTTTACAGTATATCTTAGAGAAACAGACTGAAATCTGTGTTATTATTTTGTAGGACAATGCCTAAATATCTTTGGTCAAGTAATTAATCTGCCTATCAGTGCATGATATTGTTCACTAGAGTCAAGCTACATATCAACAAGTCAAATTTTGGAATAAAGATCATTAGATGTTTGATGTCTGTTGCACTGATGAGCCCATTGGAAGGTCCTCTGAGCCATATAATTAGACTAATGATGGGGTGACTGGGTTTCACAGGCTGTATTAGAGAACTGATTAACAGTGCTTGATCTTTGTTGTCTTGCCAAGAACAACCTTCCACAATTGACTATTCAGTGACTATAGAAACAAGTCTTTTTGGATTTGCCATACATTCTTGCTTATTTAGCAGCATAATATAAGATACCTGGCACTTTCCTTGAAAAATATGGCCTGTGTCAACAAAACAGAAGGAGACAACACAGGAACTTCCACAATAGAGGTGTTTATTGACAAGTTAAGTGGTGACGGGTAAGTAAGCTGGAACTGATGATGAATGGAGACTTAGCTGAAACAACTGTGTTCTTTTGCAGGGCTGATGTGGATCCACGGAGGGCACAGAGAAGACTGATGAAGGATCGGAGCCGGTGAGTATAGCAGGTAGGGAGTCAGGTAAGTTGTACTGTAACTTGGTGAACAACAAGACCAAACAAAGGTGGAGTGCATAGTGGTGGTTCTTATATGGAGACTTGATTAGTGCGGATAGGTGCAGTGAATCAGAATTCCGGGGGACTGTGGACAGGTGGGCGGAGCTGCAGTGTCTGATGTGGCTAGTGACTCCGTGACAGCCTGGACTCAAAAACCTTTTGTTTTCTCTCTCTCTCTCTTTAGCAAATGATCAGTAAAATGTTCAGAATATTCAGATTATGTTGTTTTGCAACCATTGTCAAAATAAATATTACATGAGTTTTATTTTATTTTCACATTTGCAATAAAATAAATAAATAAATAAATACATAAAATCAGTGCCATATTTGGTTGCAAATATAATTTAAGCTGTCACTCATTAAAGTCTACCTAGTCTGGGACAAAATGATAAATTAATTAGTAAATTTAATAGATTAATGCCCCCCCCCCACCTAATTTGTTTAAATAGTTATTTTGAAAGGATTATTTCAACATTATTCACATTATTAACATTATTCACATAAAGCGCAACATAATGATTATTCTGTCACACTTTATTTTGAGGTCCAACTCTCGCTATTAACAAACCATTAACTAAATCAAAATTGCATTAGTTAATAGTAGCCTATTGCATGAGTGCAATAAATAAATAAATGAATGAATGAATGAATGAATGAATTAATTAATTAATTAATTAATGAGTGAATGAATGAATGAATGAATGAATAAATAAATAAATAAATGCATAAATAAATAAATAAATAAAATCAGTGCCATATTTGGTTGCAAAGTAAAGTCTACCTAGTTTGGGACAAAATTATAAATTAATTAGTACATTTGTTTTCCCCTAATTTCTTTAAATAGTTATTTTAAAAGGGTGCACATGACACCTTTTTGGGTTGTCACAAATTAAAGAAATATTACAATATTTTATGCTTAACAAAAAGTAACCAACATGTACATTATTCACATAAAGCGTAACATAATGATTATTCGGTCACACTTTATTTTAAGGTCCAATTCTTGCTATTAACAAATCATTAACTATGACCTTTGCTTCCCTAAACTCCTAATTTGCTGCTTATTAATAGTTGGTAAGGTAGTTAAGTTTAGGTATTAGGTAGGATTAGGGATGTAGAACATGGTCTACCTATGTTAATAATAGACATGCTAATAAGCAACTAGTTAACAGTGAGAATTGGTCCCTATACTACCAATTATTCTTGTTTGGAGGAAGTCATACAGTATACCTTTAGTAAGTAAATGGCAATAACGATAGAAACAAATACAGAAAAAATAACTAATCTCTTACACTGATCTCTCAAAGATAGATTGTATATAAACTAAAAAAGAAAAGAGAGTGAAATGAAGAGAGCTTATGGGTGAATTATTGTTTTGGTTAATGGCTGTGAGGAGTCAGAGAGAGACAGAGAGAGAGGGAGAGAGAGAGAGGTATCTGGTGGAGTTAAGCGTGCAGCACTTTTTGTATTCTCCAGCGCAATCCATTAATCATAGCACAGTGCGGCAGCCATATTCTTCTGTGTAGAGGCTGTACTTTCATTACAGGAGCCTAATTAAACAGCTCTGTGAACTGGAATCTGCGATTCCTCTGTTACAGATTATCATTAATTATGCTGAAAGAGCTGGGAGATGTTGGACTCAATTATACCCGGCTCAAGGCTGGCATGCTTTGATTCATGGCCCTCGCCTGCACACCGCCGCTTATCACACCATCCCACTTCTGTAAATTGGGCACTGCCAGCCGACACACAGAGAGCCATGGGCAGCGTGCTTCATTACAAACATGTTGGAGAAGCACAGACCAATTAAGGGTCGCAGATTTGCTGGGAAGGACAGAGAAAAGGATTATTACTCTGTTTGTGTATGTGCGTGTCTTACTATTAAGAAAATATTCAGAAAGAATTACAGTGCGTGCCTGCATTTGTTTTCTTTTTTTTTCTTTCATTAGTCTATTGCATGGAATAATGTCACCTGATGCTTTAACATGATGCTAAATACCTTGAGCTTAGCATCACATACGTATGAATACCTATTTTCTGAAGGAACATTTATTGGCTGTCTATGTTTTTCTGGCAGTATTTGTAAGGAATAGTTCACCCCAAAATTGTAATTATGTTATTAGCCACCCTCATGTCGTCCCAACCCTGTATGAGTTTATTTCTTTTGCGGAAAACAGAAGGAAATATTTTGTTTCTGGAAATGTTCTCTTCTATCTAATGAAAGCATGCAGTGACCAATAACTGTCGAGCTCTAATAAAAAGTCCCAAACCACCATAAAAGCAGTCCATACGACTTGTGTGCTTTTTAAAATCTTCTGAATTCATACAATGTGTGAGGAACAGACCAAAAGTTATTTACAGAAATTCTTGCCCTCCACCGCTGGTCAGATATGCTGGTGGCAATGTCAATGACTTTGGACATAAGACACATGCGATCCAATGACGTTTGATGTCACTGATGTCCAACATACACGATAGATTACATATTTGATTTGAGAGGCACAGTGGAAAGGACAACTTAAATTTAGGTCTTTTCCTCACACAAAACTATAACACGACTTGAAATACAGTGTACAAGTTGTATGGACTATTTTTTTTAAACACTTTGTGGCGTTTTTGTGTTTGAGTTTAATGGACAGTCTTTATATTGAAATGTGCTGTATAGGGTAGTTTGTTCTCCACTAAATAAGGGTTTCAGTACGATAGGGGGGCTTAATAGGCAAAGCAGAGGGTGTTCTCCTTATCCTTAAATGTAAATTTGCCTCAAGTATAGAAACAAACTAACCTCAAGTGTACAGACATATTTTGTTAATCACATTTATGTGTGTGTATGTGTTATGCTCACAACTGTGGCAAATGTAAGCTTATACACTGTCCAATTCTCAGCAGTATTTTTAAACTTGTAGAGAAAAGCTTGGGTGTTACTGTATTTATTCATTTAAAAAGAGGAATATGACGATAATTTCTGATTCATTAACATGTTCATTCATTTATTCATTCATTCATCCATCCATCCCTGTAGGTAATTTCTAATAGGTTTAACTCACCCTGTGTTACAACACTCCCCAGTCTAACCCTAAATAATTATAGAATTTTCATTATTTTAGGTGAGCAAAACATTTCCTATTTGCCCGTTAGTGCTTATAAATAAGGATTATTATACAAAGTTATTTAAATGTTGTATACATAGTGTTCAGGTAAAAGTGAGATTTTTTTTTTTTTTGAAGGGTTTGGTTTCCCAGAGGAGTAATGAGATGTAAGAGAAACATAAGTTCTGGCAAAGCCAAGGACTCAGACGTTTGCACAACTCTATGCCACAGAGGGCAGCCATTTTAATATATATGAAAATCACCTATCTAGTATGCACTATAGGGAACTGAACAGCGCAGATTTTCATAGAAACAAGAGAAGACTCTGGAACACTGAGCGTGGGATGTGTTTATCTGAAGAGTGCATTTACTTGTGAAATATATAAAAAATGTAAAAGAGTCTAAAAATCTTCATACAGACTGTTATAAAACTATATGGACAATTCAAACTTTTGGAATTCTGTATCTTATTTAAAAAACTTGATTATAAAATCAATTATTTATTAGTACAAATGGAAAGGATAGGAGAGAGAGAGAGAGAGAGAGCGAGAGAGAGAGAATGCATGCCTGCTGGAGGGGATCGTGCAGCTCTGCAAATGTAATACACTGCTGTCAAGACCGAGGTCAGCTGGCAATCTGAATTTTAAAAGGAATATGAATAATATTCTGTTTTATTTTCAAAAATGAACTTTCTGCCCTCTATCATGGATCCAATATATGTCTTAATCTAAGGGGCTCTGCCTGCCAGGGGGTCCTGGATGCCGGCTTTGACTTTAACACCTAATAAGGAAATGTGTGTGTTTCCCTATCCTGCCTCCTGCTTTTAAAGTCCCACCACACACACACAGTCTTTTACACATGCACAGGAACATATACAACATGGGCAAACATATAGATGCATCTTTATTCTGCATGTGACTGTCAACCAATGATTTGACAGGAAAAAAAAAAAAACTCTCATTGTAAGCATGCATTAAGAAATTAAATAGGGTCAGTTTTGATATCTTACCAGTTTTAAACCATCACTTTGTAGCAAAATATTAATATTCAGTTGTATGAGGTTTTTAGGTTTATTTGTTGTAATTAGCACACGGTTTACATATCTGAGACTGAGGTACTTTAAACTGTGAACTTGTTAAACTCCAGTTCCACAGTAGACTCCCCAACACAGTTTGTAAAGCACAATTCTGAATTATGATACAAGTCTAAAGCAGGAACACATGATTATATGAGACTAATCCATAACTAACCAGACCAAGAGCCAGTAGTCGCTATACGTAAATTCAGTTTGAGAGAGCGGTCCTTAAATATGTGTGCCACCTTTGGACAAGATTAAAACGTCATTCCCACTCATTAATGTGTCTTTACATTTTAACTAAAGCTGTCTGAGTCTACAACACCCCTCACTGCAAAAAAAGCAGCCACTTAGCTTTGACTGACACTCATTTTTAATTCATGAAACCCCCAAAACCCTCTTATTTCCCAGCTTATGTCTGTCAGACGATTACAAAGGACAGTCTGGGCCACATCCGCCAAGGTGCTAGATCCGTAATCGTGTCAGATGGCTGCGTTTGATATGAAGCCGCGTTAGCTCTGCAGGCTAACGTGCCAGCGAGAGAATAGAGAAGTACGGGGGACCTGTCAAACCCACAGCAACATCATTGCCGTGACTGATCTGAGGCCTGTGCGACTGTCAACTCGCTGACTGGACCAGTCAACACAAATAAATGCAGACATTCCAGAGCTATAATGGCATGGGAGATCTGGGCTGGCGGCCGCCATTACTTGTAATCCAACCTTACATATGACACAATGTGAAAAATGAGCCTGCATGCTGTCGGGTGCCCATTAGTGAGCTCTCACATTATCTCTCACAGGCTGATGCTTCTCTTGAGTCATTCACTGGGCTTTTGACTGCCATTCTGCTTTAAATGCAGGGTTAGCACCTCAGAAAGAAAGAAAGAAAGTGGTCATCCCCACAGGCAGCTGCTTTCAGTTTTACTTCTTTTAAAGCAACTCTGTCACTTGGGGGCCTTTCTATTCTTTTAAACACTAAAATGACACACGCTGCACTCACTGTGCTGGGATCAGACACCATGAAAAGAAGAAACGTAAGTATGTGTGACAGATGTCTAAAAACGGACTCCTCTAATATCTACTAATATCTTAATAAAATGAAGTAGGCTGCTAATTATTAGGGAAATTAAGTAGACTGAATAGAGCTCTGGCTGTGAAATGAATATTAGTTGTGTTTTCTCATAATGAGATCATCACAACATGTATAAATGCAAAAGTAACTTATATGCATATCATTCCACAGTTTTTGAGCTACGGGAAAAAATAACATATATATATATATATATATATATAACGATTTATGTGTACATAGTTAACAGAAAAAAATAATTAATTAATTAATTAATTAAAGGATAGAGTCATATCTAGAGATCAGAATACAATGCCTTTACCAAAACACACCATTGCAAATATCCTATAATATACCATTATAGTTTCTATAACTAATTGTAAATAATTAAATAAATAATTACTACACTAAAAGTTGATAGACTGTTGACTTGATATAGTGCACTACTGTCAACAAAACAAAAAAATGACATATACTGTCTGAAGGGGATCACATATTACCTTACTATGCATTTGCAATAGAAACAATAACTGTAGTAGGCTAGTAGCTGTACAATTTTAAAAGAAAACCATGGTTACCATGGCAAATTTTTTGAACGAGTTGAGAGTTAGCATCCAGAACAATTGCATAATAATAGATTGGTATTAACAGAGGATACAAGGACACATTTTTTACATTTTGACTCTCTGCCATCTAATTATTTAATGCTTTGCATAAGAATAGTTTGGTATGTCAATTTTTTTTTTGGTCACTTTATTTTAAAGTCCAATTCTATAAACTACAACTTTTGCCTCACCTAACTGCTAATTTGCTGCTTATTAATAGTTAATAGCAAGGCAGTTGTTAAATTTAGGTATGGGGTAGGATTAAGGGATTTAAAATATGGTCATGAAGAATAAGACATTAATATGTGGTTTATAAGTACTAATAATCAGATAATATGCTAGTAATATGCATGCTAATAAGCAACTATTTAATAGTGAGAATTGGTCCCTTAAATAAAGTGTCACCAGCTTTTAAAATGAATTCTTTGCCGACATGTTCTTAAAAAAGTGATCTAAGCCACATTTAGTAAATTTCCAATGAATGCTTTACAAAGAGTTAGAAAAAAAAAAAGTTTTAGTTAGAATTAAGTGGTCGTTGTAATCTGCTTAACCATGTGAAAAAAGGACACTAGGCTTATGACAGTGGATCAAATTAATGCAATGTAACTAAGTTACAAGAATTTTATTTTTATTGTATTATATGCATTATCATTATTTTAGGTGAAGTTATGATCCAAAAAGCCATTTGTCAGAATCTATGAGCGGCAGTAGGCGCTGTTCACAAACTGCTCAAGTGCTCTCAAGTCATGGTGATGATGACGGAATCCCAAGTTTTGTTTCAGTAGCTCAAAGTGTAGCAAAGAATCAGACTCATGCTTATTCCACGATGAATGTTTTAGCACATCTGATCAAGGCAAGGCCTCAACTGCTTTGAACAAATGCCATTACACACACGGTTCACGCACAAGCCCATGCGCGCGCACACACACACACACACACACACATACATACACACTGCATGATGATGAAGGAAAATCAATTCATCTCTGTGTTAGTGTCACATTAGAGTGACTAGGATTGACACAGTAAATGGGTTAGTGTTTCCCCTCAGCAGTTTAACTAGCGATTGGACCTGACAGTCCCAGCACTGGTTTACAGCAGTACAAGGGATCTCAAGGGAAGATCTTTCAGGTGTTTTCACTCTCTTCAAGCCCCTGACACTGTCAAATAAGAGTCAAGTGATCAAGCTCACTGTTCACACACTTACTACATTAAAGCAAGTTTTCTTCATGGAACAACAGATGCCAAGAGACCCTTTATTTTTAAGAATGAAGGCAGCAACAGCAATATGATAAAAGACAACAGTGTTCAATAAACAGTTACATATAATAAAAAAAGATGACAGATTATATATATAAAAAAAAAAAAATATATATATATATATATATATAATATAAATATATAATTATAAATCAATTATATAATTAATTAAAAAAACCTTAACAAAAAATAA
>NW_015634028.1:1315639-1328260 GCF_001515625.1 Sinocyclocheilus rhinocerous | reverse complement strand
TATATATATATTATAAATGAATATAAAGACAATGTGATTTCTCATTCCAAGTAATAGTCACATATTATGTTTTCCTTTCTTTTAAGTCTAAATTTTAAACTATAAGAAGGACATTTTTGAAGATTCCAAAGATGGGCACAGTTTCCAGGATTTATCCCAAACTTTAAGAGTTTAAACAGACTGAATAGCGCTCTTGTGGAGTGAGTGTGTGTTTGAGTGTCAGTGAATAGACTGTGTGATATATTTAGTCTCGTAGGGCCTGCTGCTCAGAGCAGATAACTATATGCCAAGAATGCAGATGTCTGTGCAGTCGGACCACCAAACTGCTGAGGCAGTTTAATGCAGCCAAAGACAAGAAGTTTCATCCCATTAGGGCTAGGAAGTCTGATCCGTTTTACCAAATTAATTCTTCCCAACAATGAATCGGCTTAAAAAATGATTAAGTAATTTGCATCCATCCTCATTCAAAAGTGTTTCCAGACAATTGTGTGTGTGTGTGTGTGTGTTGTGTTACATATTCTGTATTTTAGTTATTTTATGAACAATTACATTACAACAATCATAAAATCATATTAATTTTGTTATTTATATTTTTAAAGTAGACCTGCATATAAACAAAAACACTAAATATATTATAGTTTACAGTACAAACAAAAATAACATTACAGCTGAACAATAACTGTAAGATGCATTCAGCTATCTTATTTTTTTTTCTTTTGCATATAGTTCAACGTGTGATTAGGAAGCACTAGTACTTTATTATAGAGCCACTCGCATCAAAACACTCAAGAACTGTTTAACAGAGCTGAATGTCATGAACATCAAAATCAATCAGTTCTAGAATCTTTTAGAAAGTAGAACCAGTTATTCCTTAGAACCCCTCAATTGGCAGTCCTACCCCAGTGACATTAAGGGTTTGAAGAATAATCTTCAACCATTTCCTTTAAACAAAGGTATCAGAGAGTCTATCAAAGCCACTTGGGCCACTGGCTTCACAAGCTCAGTCGAGCGGTCAGGTCTATCTGAGACTGCAGCCCTCAGTTCAAACTAATCTGAGACATAAAACACTGAACCTCCAGGAGAGATCCCAGGACACACACATGCTTCACACAACAACAAGAATGCAGGGATTCAATACCAGCAGCAGGGGAGCCACAAGCTTTATGTGCTCTGTTCCATTATAACATTACTGATGGAGTTGTGCGTATGAGTGCTCTGCAACTAACTCTCGTTACTTTTCTCTCTCTCTTTCTTGCCCTCCCCTACTTTTTCTTTCACCTCTGTCAGTTTTCCTTGGGTGCACAAACAAAGATGTGTCCCATTAGAAGCCCAACAGGGCAGCAGAGAAAACCAGCAGCTTTCAACCAAAATAACAGAGAACAGAGACATACAAAACTGCTCCTATTTGCACATACTGTATAGACATAGCATTGCTAAAAACCAAAATTATTTTTTTCTATATTTGAAATACAACAGTGTTGAAGTAGACACTGTAAGATGACTGTAAGGAATGGATGTTATCGGGGTGAGGCGGGGGCGGGGGGCAATCCTCCTCTCTAAATATTGGTGCCCCCTTTGTAGTTGGTGTCCTATGTTGACTGTGTACTCCGTGTACAGAAAAAGACAAAATATCATTTCATCAAGCACTACAGATTGGAACACAGTATGTGGGTGGACTACAGAGGCAACAACTTCCCGTCCTCATCCAGACTTTAATAAAATAAACAAACACAAAATGAAAGTAAAGTGGCAGCTCCTCGCGGACGACTGCACAAAATAAAATCCAGGCCTGGTTCTCTCTCATCCAACACTGTCATCACTCCTCCTTTTATCCTTCCGGAGCTCCTCCGTGGGACTCGAGACCGGTGAGTGGCGCAGGTGTCGCGCATTAGCATTTACTCCACAGGCCTCGCTCCGTTCCCACGGCTCTCGGCCCCACCCCTCTCGTCACGGATTCCACTCCACGTTGTATCTAACAATGCCCCTTAGCTGTTCTAAAATCCATATAAACCATGGCTTCTTGCAGCTTGTTGCATTATTTGCACTCTTGGAACACTATTTGTCCGATCAGATTAAAGATCCAGAATTAACTGCTGGATAATTCTAAATACACTCAGAGAAAAGTCAGTAAAAACAGGGCACAATGTAGTGTCAATATGAATTAATTTTCAGCCACTTTATTTTAAGGGTCAATTCTCGCTATTAACAAACCATTAACTACAACGTATGCCTCAATAAACTCTTAATTTGCTGCTAATTAATAGTTAGCAGGTCGTTCTTAAGTTTAGGTATTGTGTAGGATTAGGGATGTAGAATATGGTCATGCAGAATATGTGCTTTATAAGTACTAATAAACAGTCAATATGTTAATAATAGGCATGCTAATAAGCAACTAGTTAATAGTGTGAATTGGTCCCTATACTAAAGTGTTACCGAATTTTCCATATTGGCTGTTCACAGATGTTTTACCAATACTTTGAGCTGCACATTGATGTATGAGCTACACAAGTGATTAATTTATTTTAAAATCTTAATACAAATACAAATAATAATTTTTTTTTTTTCAAAATGTGTCACTTTGTTAGAAAATATAGCTTATGGCATGACTTAAGGTTAGTTGGTCTGTATGCATGCTTCGCATGTTGAACAGATACAGTATATAAGTTATAGTTATATCAACAGTCATATATAATTGTATACATATACTTCTATATTTATATTTACAAAAATAGTTATATTTGTAATTGAGATAAATTGATTGTAAGTATATACAGTACATGTTTGTGAGTGTGTGTTTCACTGTTTGTGTGTCCCCCTATCTATCTATCTATCTATCTATCTATCTATCTGTCTGTCTGTCTGTCTGTCTGTCTATCTATCTATCTATCTATCTATCTATCTATCTGTCTGTCTGTCTGTCTGTCTATCTATCTATCTATCTATCTATCTATCTATCTGTCTGTCTGTCTGTCTGTCTATCTATCTATCTATCTATCTATCTATCTATCTATCTATATCTATCTATCATCCGTCCATCCATCCATCCATCCATCCATCTAATCTGTCTGTCTGTCTGTCCGTCCGTCCGTCCGTCTCTCTCTCTCTCTCTCTCTCTCTCTCTCTCTCTGTCTGTTCTATCTATCTATCTATCTATCTATCTATCTATCATCCGTCCATCCATCCATCCATCCATCTAATCTGTCTGTCTGTCTGTCTCTATCTATCCATCTATCCATCTATCCATCTATCTATCTGTTTAGATTTTCAATTAGTCTGTGTCAGCCTCCTGCGGTTTCAATGCTAACTAGAAGAGACGCAGAAAGGCATGGGGTCCTCGGCAAACACTTCACAATCTATTTTCACCAAAGCTCTTCCCACTCTGTGTCTGCTGACACCCCTCTGAGCTTGGCCGCTTCCCCACAGAGAGCTGGGGCGAGTCCACAAATCTGACTGTCACTTCCAGTCAACTGTCTGTGTGGGACTCAGAGGCAGGCAGCGCCACGGCAGACGCTCTGGGTGAACACGGAGACCAGCTCTCACAGCTGCCTGTGTAATCCAACCCCACACACGCCGCACACACTCCATATGAGAGAGACACTCAGATTTATCTTAATCATAACGCTCGTGATGGAATGTATGTGTGCATTGAATCCATGTGCTGTTGTGAACATTGAACATCTCTTTTTTAAAATTATAAACAGAAATAAAAGTGGGGGGAAAAAATCTAATTCTGTATCATTACTTGTAATATTAGGAAATTGAATAATATTTACCTCATCAGATTAAGATGAGCCTGCAAAAGAAAGAAAAATACTCATTCCAATAAAGTGTGTTACAGTCAATATTCTTGAAGCATTTTTAATATACTCCTGTGGATATGAGCTGAGATCAGTGGCAATATTCAGTCATGGTTTTGGTGTTTGGTGTTAACAATCCATTCACTTAAATAGAAGCAGATATTCAGATATGCTCGCTCTTTGTGTGGGTGACTCTTAAGTCTTAAACAAACAGGGGAGCCAAGCTGAGTCTGAGCACGATAACAGCCCCCAACAGACAGAGAAACACACACACAGACAAAGCAAAAGCACCACGAAAATATATTTGGTGACTGACATGTCAGTTCCTCCTGGAAGAAGTTTACCGTTTAATAAGTGCCTCCATCTTTCCAGGTTCTGCAGACAAGCCGGGTGGTCGAGGCACGCGTATGGCTTTCAGACATAAACGGCAGCTACTCGATAGATCCCACTGCTGTTGAGGAAAGCCATCTGAGGAAAACGAGTAGTTTGAGGATCAACAGTCTTTCTGGAGGAATTTGGGTGTATTTGAAGATTGTGATTTCTTCATCTAGACTACAAAGCAGGTAGTGAAGGAAGAGAGAGAGAAAATGTTGCCCTCTACTGCTAGATTCAGTCGCAGCCAGATTCTGGTAGCTGTGATACAGATCAAGTGTTTTTGTTCGAACTTCTGTTTTTGTTCTATTCTATTTCAAGAATATCAGTGAGCACTAAATTTTCTCCTCCAAAACTGATCATCACTATACATGCTATTTAATTTAATTAATGGTCTCCTTAATGTGTACATAATATTATTTTTAGGCAGTACAAAAAAAGAGAATGACCCGGAAACATAAGCATAAAAATAACATCACAGGCTGCAAACCATAAATGCTTTTGACTAGATACTAGGAAATCATGTGGTCTTTGTAGTACAGTATGTTCAGTATCTTTTAATCTTACTACATAGTAGGTAAATTTACTCTTTTTTTAACTTAATTTAATATTTATTCATTTTTCTTTGTATAGTGTTTTATATCTTTATTTAAAATGGTATTGTGTAATTGATTTAATATTCATATCACATTCATACATATTGCCAGTATTCACCAGTATTCAGTATTCATATGTATACTTTTAAAGATTAATTTGCCACCACAGGAATATTCAAAATGTTTTAAAACTGAAGGGTGCTTCATCAAGATGTCATCTAAAATTTGCACTTCATATTATACGTTTAAAAAAGTGAAATGCTAATATCTTGATGCAGTTTAAAAACAAGTTCATGATACGTATTAAATGCTTGTAGAATCTAAACGTTCCCCAGAATTAATTATCACGTCATCAGCATATGCGTAAAGATTTAGGGAATGGCCAGTATTACACACGTTACGTACACAAACCTTAACACATACACATAAATAAACACACATAAACACTACCCGTTTAGGTGAAAATGGTGAGATGGAGACAAAGACAGAAATCCCCAGTGTCTAATAAACTAGGGAAGAGAATTACTGGACTAAACATCATGAATGCTATGGATATGTGTTCATACATATTGACCTGAAGTGTATGTCCTGAGGCCCATGGAAGTCCAAGAGAACCTTCACAGAGGCCTCAAAGAATGAGAAGAAAAGCCAAAGAGAGGTTGAGAGAGCGAGAGCTCTTCAGCAGACAGTGCCCAGCAGGAGATGGACTTGCTGTAGTCACATCAAAAGATGGCACCCAACGCTGGGCCACCTCCTCTGGCTTTGAACACAAGATAAATTAAACAACAAAGAACACAATGACATTCACAGCCCTGTTTGCTCCTGTTAACTGAACACCACACAACCATCAGACCCCACAGTCTACAGACACACACATCTACTTCAGTGGGTTGGATATACTAAAGGCGTTATGGTGTTTGTTTCATGAGTTATATTCCATAATAAAGGATGCAACCCTTACTCAACAAATAAAATGATAGAAGTTCTGCTAGGGATTTAGTAGGCTTGAAATAATGACACAATGTAAAACCACTGTAAGATGAGTGCTTTTTGCAAAATGACCAATGATCAATAAATTGTTTACATTATTTAATATTAATCATATTTACAAGAGCTATTCTCTTGCCACACACTTTACTTCGTTCGTTAGCCTTACCATATAGGTGATATTGCAGAAACTTGAAATTAATATATTGCAGAATTAATCACATTAATCACATAATTAATACAGAAAATAGTTACAGTGTTCATAAAGTGTAAATGCTGTAAGCAGCAAACTCAAATGAAAGCAGCAGCAGGTGTGAAAGTATTCTGAAAGTGGATGAGTTTTGGCTGCTAAAAACGTCTATCCTCTCACAGTGGGACAGGCTTTAGCTGCATTCTACTCAGGATTACACATCACAGATAATATAAAACACCTGTCAATAGCAAATGTCTGGATATAAGCCATATGCATTACACACACAATCAGTCAACATCAACACTTCAGTATAAGAGCCATCGTTTCACTAAACACAAAAACACAACATATCTGACTTTAGAGAGCTGCCCAACCAAGTACATTCATATGTAGCACATACACATAGAGTTTTATTTTAGACACTTTGATAGTATCAATTAAAAAAAAATATATATATATATATATATATGTGTGTGTGTGTGTGTAAAGTACACTAAAGTATAAGAGTGTGACTGAAATAAAGGTGCTGTAAGTGCTGTAAGTTTAAATGTTCTGCTATCTTCTGCAACATTAGTCACTGAATTAGACCCCCCCACCACCCCCACCACATGACCTCTCTCTAAACCCAGCCCTCTAAATACATATCAGCCAACCAGACGTCAGAAAACCTGAATACGCACAATGATTGAGATGCAAAAATAGTGAAGGCAGTTCTCTGTCATTTTATCTGTCATTTTAGCTTTGGTATTTCATTAAAAAATGCTTATAGCACCTTTAAATACAAGGTCAAGTATAAATGTAGTGTCAAAAATAAAGACTGTAAAAGTGATCAGTTTATGTGCCTTTTAAACAGTAACAAGAGAACGCTGGAATGAAGAGAATAAGACTTGAAGATTTGAGAGAGAGAGAGAGAGAGAGAGAGAGAGCGAGAGAGAGAGAGAGATTTCTCTTTACTTCACTTCATTATTCAGACACTCGCGGGACAGATACGCACCTTCAGTTATTGGAAAGATATTAACAAATCATTACTGCAAATCTTTTTTAGAATAATTTAACTGTCAATGCATAACAGCAGGCAGTTATGTGCTGACATATAGAGATGGCCACTGTCAAATAATAACAAAATCAATACATTTGTTACCCATAATTCTAGCACTTCAAGTCCAGAAGGGTTAAATTAAGTGTCGCAGTATGAATTGTACATCACTCTTTTTTTTTATTTGATATTTAATTGAGAACATTTTTAAAATAAAAATAAAAAAAACAATAAAAACAAAACCAATTACATTTAGAAAAAAAAAAACAACAACAACAAAAGTAACTATTTTGTTATTCCTGTGATTGTGCAGCTATATTATTATATATATATACTATAATATCTAACTAAATTAATATTGAGTGAGTAAAAAAAAAATAAGTTTATATCTAAACAGTCATTTTAGAATAAAAAAAATGGAAAAGGAAGAATATTTTTCATGTGATGTGACATATGTAGGTATTAAATGTTACAATGCTATCCTTAGCAGAACAAAACGGTTTGGCAGAGATTCTTTTGGCAAGCCACTGATGAAATCTGAAACACCAAATCACAAACAGTGTTTGTCAGAGCCGGTGTAAAATCATACGGCTGTTTACTGAGAGTTTAGTCACGATTACACTGATCAGCTTCTGAATCCAAAACAACTGTTCACTCATCTCCTAGTTTTACATAGGCTGGAGTTTATTGGATTCCAGCATACTTAACTGAACCTTGCTATTGCATAAAATGTTGATACATATGTTAATGCATATATTTTAATATAATTTCAAAATATCTTAATGAGTTTTATGGGGAAAATATTTGAAATTATTTGTTTTCTTTTACATTTATTTATATCGCAGACATACTCATCCTCTTAAGTAAATGTGCAAAGATTGAAAGAGAGAGATAATAAAGGGGGAAAAGGCTAGTGCACAGCATTGCACATTATATTCATGTCATTTAGACGCACAGAGAGAATGGCACGGTGTCAAATCTGTGTGACAGAATTAGGTGAGTGTTGAGAGAGGGGGCCAGCAGGGGTACAGAGATGCTCAGGGCACACACACACATGCACACACACGGTCACACATACATACAGTACATAAGAACATTTTCTTCTCACACACACACACCTAACACATCACATGAATTCAGTATAAAATGCCGGATCACTGGTCAGTTAATTTAGCTGCAGTGAAATCATTTATAAGATCATCTGTTTAATAAACAATCAGACAGCTTGTAGCACCTTCAAAAATACAATGGGGAAAAAGGGAAGGGCAACATTAATGTGCCCAAATATATTAAATATATTACATTATTCAATTTTTGACCACTTAAATTAACATGATGTATCTCTGACCATCTCTCTTTCTCTACAGTGCTTAAGAAATAGTAAACGTAATTTCTGACATTGAATTTTGGTAAAGAATCAGAAAAATATGAACAGACTGCGACCCGGTGGACGGAAAGAGAATTACATTTTAATATTTTTCTTTCCAGTCGATATGATGAACTAAGTACTAGAACCATGGGCAGGATGATGATGATAATAATAATAATAATAATTATTATTATTATTAGTATTATTATAATTGTGGTTTAAATAATTATAAATTAAATACTGTATATGCATTATTTTCCTTGCAGACTTTCAAAATTGCATTGCATGTTCAAGATAAGGTAACAATTTATGTAAGTCATTCTGGATAAGAATTTCAGTGCTAAATGCAATGGATGATGAAAAAGTAGTATTTTAGGTAGGACTACATTTTGATTATATTGTATTACATTAATGATAGTCTCACCCTATCTAAAATAATCTAATCATTCAACCATCATTCAATAACAGCTAGCAATATAATACATGACTATGCAATGTCCAGCATTGTGCAGATCTTGGTGTTTCTTGAGCTAACTGCAACTTTGTACGCCAACTCTCACCGGATTTCTATACGAGAAGGACATCTAGTGGACTGTCAAACACTACCACTTGCACACATGTCTCAAATATAAAACCAGAAATGCTGGTTCTCAGAGAAAAGTGTAAAAATGTGTTATAAAAAATGTTACTCAGCTATTGTATAGCTCTGTCGTATATGGCACAA
Organism: Sinocyclocheilus rhinocerous; assembly: GCF_001515625.1. Classification (NCBI taxonomy): domain Eukaryota; kingdom Metazoa; phylum Chordata; class Actinopteri; order Cypriniformes; family Cyprinidae; genus Sinocyclocheilus; species Sinocyclocheilus rhinocerous. The sequence continues at coordinate 1,319,186 of NW_015634028.1, read as the reverse complement.
AGCCGTCAGTTTCTGTGTGTGTTAGGTAATGTCAAACTCATTTTAAATGTCTTGAGGAATTTCTACTACACAATATAAAACGATTGATGTCACTGGACGACTACAGAGATGAAGTTTGGGATTCAGGGCTGTCTTCCAGTTCTGGAGCATGTTTGCCCCCACACTGAAGCTCACTGTGGGTTAATGGTAGGTGAGGTCAGTAACAGTAGGTAATAATTGTGCTGAAAACCATGCAAGTACGTGGGGCCCCGGATGCTTCCCTGCTGGCACAAGCAGTTAACTCAGTCATTGCTTTCTGCATCCTTTTACTATCACTTATCAGTCACTGGATAATTAGGGCTTACATGCATGGAAGATACAGCAATGAAGCACACATATCGCTGAACAGCTTTCACACATACAGCATCACATATATTTCCTCCAGGTAACACAGGGAGTATTTACACTTATTTATTTATTTATTTATCATTAGCCAATCATAAAAAAAATAAAATAAAAAAAAACTTTGCAAATGACGCAAATCTACTGATGAAAGGAACCAAGAGTTCTGAATGAGTCTAACCTTTTTCTTTGCAAAATTATTCACCCAAAGTGCTCAAAATGCTGCACAACGGTAACATCCACTGATAAAAGCTTGAAATGGAAAGGAAAGGCTTAAAACACAAGCAGCTAATGGCTGTGTTTACATGTACAACAGTAGTCTTATTGATATTACATGAGCATATCTGTTCAATCCTGTTTAAATGCTACTTGCTGATAAATGTTGTTGTTTTACCAAAATTCTGTCACTATTCACTAAATCTTCAACTGTCAGGATCATGGACTGTCTGTGTTGTGCTCCCCTTGACCTAGTTTTCCCTAGTGTGTTCATGCCCATATTTGGCCTTTCCTGTTCCTGTTCCCATTGTGTTTTATTGATTACAGGTGTGTCTCGTCATCCCCTCGTTTAGTTGATTATTTAAGAGTGTTCTGTTCCATGGTCCCTCGTCCGGTGTCTTCTGATTCCCTGTGTTTGTGCTACGTGTTTCCTTTGGATGATCATTAAAGACTGTTATTTGAGTTTATTCCTACGTCTCCTCGCTCCAGGCCGGAGCAGCAAGCGTGACATCAACCCCGCGACACACAAAAAAGTTCAAATTAGAATTTATTTATTTATTTATTTGTTTTCCTACTTCAAATAAAAATGACATAAACAATCCAGCACTGGAGATTTGCTATATTATGTGATTATGTGAGTGCACAGATAAAATTGTAGGTACAATTTTAAGTTGTGGTTATTCATTTGTTATGCTTTTATATGATTTTGAATCTGTAAGATTTTGTACAATTTATAACTGTTTGGTGTACTGACAAGCCTAATTACTATTTGGTCATGTGTATCACCACTACTGTTAAACTATGCGTGTAAACGATGGGGTTTAAGATTTTGGTCATATCACCCACCCCTAAGCAGATTAATGGAAAAGTTAATTGAAAGTCATTCCATAATACTTATACAAGTAAGTATTCTCTGGCTATTCAGTCAAAATATGATGTCAGTACTTAAGTAATCATGTAAATATGTTACTACATTGATTGAACTGTAAGATTGAGGTGTAAGTGCCTTTGTGGTCCAACTGGGTTTGAATGGTAATATGCAGTCCATTAGGAAGGCTGAAGAGGTGCAGATGTTGATCCATTGAATGTCCTTACCCATTGCTTGGCACAGGTCACAATTTATAGACATGGGGCAGCAACATCAAGCTGGGGCTGGATCTGGCAGACTCTAAAATATCCAGGTTAAATATCCCAAAAGAGGGATATAATCCAAAAAGGCTAACATTATCTTAGATGCTGTTCAATTAGCTGAAAGTAGAGCTGTATGAGATGAGCATTTGTATCCAGCACACCTGAATAACACAGCATAATCATGAGCTGTGAGGTATAGGCTATGAATGAATTAATTAATATTTATGCGGACGATCCTAATAGTAACCAGATGGTTGATTTTATGGAAACACTAGAGTGTTTTAATTTGATCCAACATCTAAATTTTCCAACACATAACAAAGGCCACATACTTGATTTGGTGTGTTCTGCTGGGGTGGATATTGACCAGCTAGACATCAGTGATTTATGTATTAGTGATCACAAGCCTCTTACTTTCAAGCTACTTGTTCCTTCTCCAAGATGTGCTAAAAATAAAGGGTTATTAGTTTTAGAAATGTCAAGAACATACATTTAGATAGTTTCTCATCCTGGATCTTGGAGCATCCAGTGAATGGAACTGTTGATCACTATAATTATGTGTCATCATCTGCTTTGGACGTGTTTGCCCCTAGTAGAGAATGTGTTGTTTCATTTACTAGATCATGCCCGTGGTGCACCATTGAGCTCAGAGCTCTTAAGGTTGAAAGTAGGCAGCTTGAACGACAGTATAAGAAATCAGGATTGACTGTCCATAAGTACGATGAACACTTGGGTCAATACAATGAAGCACTTAAAGCAGCAAGAACAAAATACTATACGTCCATTATTAGAGATGGTACTGCAAACCGAATGCGATTTTTAAGACTATCAACAAACTTCTTTTACCTGTTAAGCCAATTAATTTACATGTCTATTACTTTACAAGTCTATTAGTTTGGCACCCTGTTGGCACCTCTGCATTTTCTGCGACTTATCCATCACGTTCCCTTTCAGTCGGTCACTCCGAGTCACGTCGGTGACCGACGAATTGGGATCTCGCTTCGAGAGACCAATCTACTTTGAGTGTAACTAAACGAGTCAATGCTCATTGGCATGCAATTATTGCATCCAGCTGCCGCTGATCACAGCGTGAGCATAAAAAGGCAGTCGGTGCAATGCATACCAGCTTTTCGCTTCGGAGCCGAGCGACAACATCGTTGTGCTCCACCCAAGTGTCTTCAGTGAGCTACGAGTTCAACGCGCTTGTGGAAGCTTCTGGTGTTGGCGGACGGCGCTTCAGCGGTGGTCGTTCCTGTATCGAGTGGGTTGCGCACTTCAGGCTGCACTACCCACTGTTGTGCTGCAAGCGGCCACTTCCCCTGTGCGCCTCAGCACTAAAAGAGCAATTTCTCTAAAAGAGTACAATAAGCAGGTGCGTCTTTGAAAAGATGACGGATCGTCTTTTTAAAGATGCCGTTTCACCCGTGCATTTCTGGATGCGGTCTTTACCTGGTGCTGGGCCCTCTTTAAAAAGCATACCAGCGGTATCCTTCGGTGCTTCTCCCGACGACCGGATGTCGATCACTGCATCGGAGGGAGAGCTCTCTGGAGAAGAAAATTCGGCTGCGTTGCCACCCTCCGGGACGGTGGCAAGGCCTGAATCAGATCCAGAGATGTCGGCTATGCTTTCCCGGGCCACCGAGAGGGTAGGGCTCGAGTGGAAACCTCCACCGCGTCCCGAGCCCTCGAGGTTGGACGATTGGTTTTTCGGGGTGGCTTGCGCTGGTTCTCAGCGCCCCGTCTCGGTGCCCTTTCTTCCCGGAGGTGCATGAGGAGCTCACCAGGTCATGGACGGCACCTTTTACTGCCGGAAACCGAC
>NW_015634028.1:1315253-1315629 GCF_001515625.1 Sinocyclocheilus rhinocerous | reverse complement strand
GCGGTGCTTATACGGCTTGTGGAGAAGCTGCCTCCGCCTTACACGCTACGGCGTTACTGCAGGTTCATCAGGCCAAGGCATTGAGGGACCTGCACGAGGGTGGTCATGATCCCGAAGTTTTGAAAGAACTCCGAACCGCTACTGTCCTCGCGCTCCGAGCGACGAAGGTCACCGCGAGTTCTCTGGGTCGTGCGATGTCCACACTTGTGGTCCAGGAGCGCCATCTCTGGCTGTGTGTGGTTGATATGAGGGATGCCGACAAAGTTCGGTTCCTTAATGCCCCTGTGTCCCAGACCGGCCTCTTCGGCGACGCGGTCGAGAGCTTGGCCCAGCAGCTCTCGGCTGCACAGAAGCAGACTGAGGCGGGTCGTCACAC
>NW_015634028.1:1314303-1315057 GCF_001515625.1 Sinocyclocheilus rhinocerous | reverse complement strand
CTGCCTCCACCCGTCCGCCGGCTGCAGCGCCCCAGCCTGCTCATCACCGAGGGTGGCCCCCTGCGTCCGCCCCTGCTCCCGTGGCGCATCCGCAGCAGCCTCCAGCAAGCGGAGCCATGGAGCTGGGCGTAGGCAGGCCGCCCCACCCATCCATTCGCACCTCAGCCGGTTGGGTCTTCAGGTCAACTGGGAAAAGAGCAAACTCTCCCTGATGCAGAGGATCTCTTTTCTCGGTATGGAGTTGGATTCGGTCGAACAGACAGCACGCCTCACAGAGGAACGTGCGCGGTCAGTACTGACCTGCTTGAATTCGTTTAAGGGCAGGACAGCGGTCCAACTGAAACTATTTCAGAGGTTCCTGGGGCATATGGCAGCTGCAGCGGCACTTACACCGCTAGGGCTATTGCATATGAGACCGCTTCAGCACTGGCTTCATGGCCGAGTCCCGAGGTGGGCGTGGCAGCGCGGCACTCACCGGGTCCAAGTTACACCGGCCTGTCGCCAAACCTTCACCCCGTGGTCAGATCTTACGTTCCTTCGGGCAGGAGTGTCCCTAGAACAGGTCTCCAGGCATGGTGTGGTTTACACAGATGCCTCCACCACCGGCTGGGGGGCCACGTACAACGGGCACGCAGTGTCGGGGGTGTGGACGGGTCCCCAACTGCACTGGCATATCAATTGCCTAGAGTTGTTAGCAGTGCGCCTTGCCTTGAACCGTCTCAAAGGGCGCTTACGGGGCAAGCACGTGCTGGTC
>NW_015634028.1:1304917-1311504 GCF_001515625.1 Sinocyclocheilus rhinocerous | reverse complement strand
GCAGGGCACCTTGCCTTGAACCGTCTCAAAGGGCGCTTACGGGGCAAGCACGTGCTGGTCTGAATGGACAACACAGCGACCGTTGCGTACATCAGCCGACAAGGTGGTCTGCGCTCCCGTCGCATGCCGCAACTCACCCGCCACCTACTCCTTTGGAGTTGGAAGGTTCTGAGGTAATTTCGTGCCATTCACATTCTCTGCTCATCCGTACGGCCGACGAGCTGTCTCGAGCTACACCCCCGGGAGAGTGGCGACTCCATACCCGGACGGTCCAGCTGATTTGGAGACGTTTTGGAGCCGCTCAGGTAGACCTGTTTGCCTCTCCAGAAACCTCTCACTGCCAGTTGTTCTGGGAACACTCGGCATGGACGCACTGGCACACAGCTGGCCGCGGGGCCTGCGCAAGTATGCGTTTCCCCCAGTGAGCCTTCTCGCACAGACCATGTGCAAGATCAGGGAGGATGAGGAGCAGGTCCTGCTTGTGGCGACGTATTGGCCCACTCGGACCTGGTTCCCCGAACAAATGCACCTCGCGACAGCTCCTCCCTGGCAGATTCCTCTAAGGAAGGATTTACTGACTCACCCAGATGGGGCACCCTGTGGCACCCACATCCAGACCTCTGGAAACTTTATGTCTGGTCCCTGGACGGGACACGGAGGTTCTAGGTGACCTACCTACCCCAAGAGGTAGTTGACTCCATCACTTCAGCGAGAGCACCGTCTACAAGACACGCTTACGCCTTGAAGTGGAACCTGTTTGTCGAGTGGTGTCCCCCGGAGATGCCCGATCAGGGTTGTACGTTCCTTTTTGCAGCAAGGGTTGGAGCGAAGGCTGTCTCCCTCCACCCTTTAAGTCTATGTCGCTAAAAAAAAAAAGAAACAATTGCTGCTAACCATGACCCCGTGGAAGGGAAGTCGGTAGGGAAACCAAGGTTCCCACTACTCCCTTCAGGGATCACGTGGTGAGCCTGCAAGCGCTGCCCCCGGAGGGGGCAGACCCAGCCCTAGCTTTGTTCTGTCCTGTTCGAGCCTTCAGAGGCTATGTAGGCCGGACACAAAGCTTTACGACCTCAGACCAGCTCTTTGTCTGTTACAGAGTCCGGCAGAAGGGGAATGCCGTCTCTAAGCAGAGGATGGCCTACTGGACAGTGGATGCCATCACCCTAGCTTATCAGGCACAGGGTGTGCCCTGCCCGCTCAGGTTGCGAGCCCTCTATTAGGAGTATTGCATCCTCCTGGGCACTGGCTCGTGGCGCCTCGCTGACAGATACTTGTAGAGCTGCGGGCTGGGCGACCCACACGTTCGCTAGATCCTATAGCTTTCGTGTGGAGCCAGTATCCTCCTGTGTTCTCACCTCAAAAGGGTAGAGGTACTGAGAGGTCCCGGTTTAGTGTCGGCTTACTAGAAACTTCTCCAGAGTGTCCGTACTGTAGACCCTGTCGAACTCCTCAGCGAAAACCTGGTATGCATTGCACCGGCTGCCTTTTTATGCTCACGCTGTGATCAGTGGCAGCTGGATGCAATAATTGCATGCCAATGTGCATTGGCTCATTTAGTTACACTCGAAGTAGATTGGTCTCTCGAAGCGAGATCCCAATTCGTCGGTCACCGACATGACGTCTCCGTTCCCTCCTTCAGAGAATGAGGGTTACATACGTAACCGAGACGTTCTCCTGAAACTACATTTTCTAACTTTGAAACAGTTACAGCTGATTGTATTTTGAAATTACTGATGGCAATGAATACCACTCCATGTATTCTTTATCTGATCCCAATAGTTGTTCTCAAGGAGTGTTTGCCATCAATAAGTCCCCTCATTTTGAACATTGTGAATATCTCCCTTACCACTGGTATTGTTCCAGAAGCCCTTATGGTTGCAGCTATCACACCAGTCCTTAAAAAGCCTGGATGTGATAAATCTGATCTGTCAAATTACAGGCCTATCTCAAATCTTCCCTTTCTTGATAAGGTTTTGTAATGTGTCATTGTTACTCAACTATACTCACACTTGTCATTCTACAAGCTTTTTGAGCCTTTCCAATCTGGGTTTAGAAAGGGACACAGTACAGAGACTGCCTTGGTTCGAGTCATGAATGACTTGCTTTTCTCCGCTGATTCTGGATCCTCTATCATCTTGGTGTTGTTAGATTTGACTGCAGCTTTTGACACAATGTGCCACTCCATTCTGCTTAATAGACTTGAGAGTTGGCTTGGTATCTCCTGTACTGTGCTTAAATGGTTTAAATCCTACCTTATAGATCGTTCCCAGTTTGTTGTCTCGGGAAACAATAAATCTGATGTTGGACAGGTTCACCATGGTGTTCCTCAGGGATCTGTTTTGGGTCCTTTATTGTCAAGCATTTATATGCTTCCTTTGGGGCAAATTATTAGGAATTATTGTTTAGGTTTTCACTTTTATGCTATTGATACTCCAATCTCTTCCCGACCACCGCTACACAGCCTGTTGTTAGCTAATGTGCGATCTCTGGAAAACAAACTGGACGAGCTGAGAGCAAGGGTTACATCACAGCGGGAAATAAGAGAATGCTGCGCTCTGATTTTCACTGAGACCTGGCTCTCAGAGAAAGTCCCGTAATCTTCTGTTCAGCTACAAACTCACTCCATACACCGAGGAGACCGGACAGCAGCCTCCGGTAAGGCTAAAGGGGGAGGTGTGTGTGTGTTTATTATCCCCGGACAGCAGGGGAATGAGCCGCACTGGCCAGTCCTCCTCGGGCCACCCCCCGGCCTCTGCCGACCTCTCAAACAGGTCCAGGAACACCTCCGGGTCGTCCTGGGGCCCCATCTTGTGGAGAGGCACATGGGGGGGTGGTGCTGGGGCAGATGTCGGCCCCCCAGCCCGAACCTCCCGGTCAATCCAGCTCTGGAACAGCTCGCGGTTTATTTAAATTTCTTGGGCACTGCACACAATACGGCGCTCAATCAGTGCTGTCAGACTCGCAGTAAATAACTCATAACAAACGTAACACAACTTACAGGTACGCCACATGCTACGTGCTCGATCTCTTGCATTTACATCAGGCAACGAGACAGAGTACAGAGCTGCTAAGTACGGACTGAGAAAAGCCATTACAGCGGCCAAGAGACAGTACAGAGAGAAGCTGGACAGTTTCTACTCTAATGCTGATGCCGGGCGGATGTGAAAAGGCATGCAGCACATCACAAACTACAGGACCACCACGAGCACCAATATCAGCTCCTCAGACAGCCAGCCGGATGACCTCAACACCTTCTTCGCCCACTTCGAGACCTCCAGCATCGACAACAGAGAGGCAGAGCAGTATGCCGGACATATTGGACCCACTGCAGTACGCATATCTGCCCAACAGGTCCACCTCAGACCCCATTGCTGCTGCCCTCCATATTTCCCTTGCTCACCTGGAAGATAAGGACACTTATATAAGGATGTTCTTTATTGATAATACCTCCATCTTTAACAAACTCACCCAAAAACTGATTGTACTTGGACTACACCCCACACTTTGTGACTGGCTCCTAGACTTCCTGACTGGCAGACCGCAGTCTGTTAGGATTGGAAATAGAACCTCAGACACTGTCACAACAAACATTGGCAGCCCACAAGGGTGTGTTCTCAGTCCCATCCTCTACACACTGTTCACACATGACTGTGTTGCCTCCCTCAAGGACAATATATAATACTGAAGTTTGCTGATGATGGATCACTGGCGGGGATGAAGCAGCCTACAGGAGGGAGGTGGCCAGTCTTGTGGCATGGTGTGAGGACAACAACCTCACCCTCAACACGGACAAGACAAAGGAGATGATAGTGGACTTGAGGAAAAAGAGGAAAACTCACCAGCCACTGTTTATCCGAGAGCTTGAAGTGGAGAGGGTGAGCAGCTTTAAATACCTGGGGGTCCACAAAAGCGAGGACCTGACCTGGACACTCAACACCACCCAGCTGGTTAAGAAGGCACAACAGCGGCTGTACTTCCTGAGGAGGCTGAGGAAGTTTGGCATGTCACCTAAGATCCTCAACAACTTCTACAGCTGTGTAGTTGAGAGCGTCTTGACCAGCTGCATCACTGCATGGTATGGCAGCACTACAGTGAGGGACCGCAAACGTCTGCAGAGAGTGGTGAAGACTGCTGAGAAGATCATCAGGACTCCACTGCCCTCTCTGCAGGCCATTTACCATCGCAGAGTCCACAGAAGAGCTGCATCCATCATTAAAGACCCCACCCACCCCAACACAGACTGTTCACACTCCTACCCTCAGGACGGAGGTACAGGAGTGTAAATTGCAGGACTTCCAGATTAAGGAACTCCTTCTTCCCCTCAGCTATTAGACTCTTAAACAGGTAGCTAGCTAGTGGACTTATCTATCTCAGAGAACAGTCGGTCCAAATTGTTTCATCTCATTGAACATTTGTAATGTTATTGCTGTTATTACTACCATTAAACACGGACAAGACAAAGGAGATGATAGTGGACTTGAGGAAAAAGAGGAAAACTCACCAGCCACTGTTTATCAGAGAGCTTGAAGTGGAGAGGGTGAGCAGCTTTAAATACCTGGGGGTCCACATCAGTGAGGACTTCACCTGGACACTCAACACCACCCAGCTGGGCGGCAGCGGCTATTTACACTAAGATTAATAGCGACAGATTATATTTACACTGTTAAAATAGCAGGATTTTCTGCTATTTATATAACTTATTGCAAATTATCTGAACCTCAGTCTTCTATTTTTTCATAGTCTATATTCCTACTACTGCAGCATAGTTTTTTTTTATTATGTTTCTTACATTGTGTATGCATGTGTGTATAGTTTGTGTATAGTTTTGCACTGTCTTGGCATTCATTGTGGACAGCAAAGTAAGAATTTCATTGCTCAGGGAAACTTGTTTTCCTCACTGGGCGTATGACAATAAACGCTTTGAATCCTTGAATTCTTGAATCCTTCTTATTGGCTCACCAGCTGCTATCCTGGTGCGCTATCTGTATTGATTTTAAAACTCTTATTTTAACTTACAAAGCTGTGTTTGGAATGGCCCCTTCTTATATCTGTGACTTAGTTAATAATAATGTCACTGCTTAATGTAGTTTTGTGTTTTGTGAAGAGGTTTAATTTGGACTGGTTTAATGTGTCCCAATCACAAATGCAGTATGAGTAAGTCACCTTCCTGCAGCCCAATGAGAAATGCTCGACAGTAAGCCAACACTTGACTCATATTAGGGGGCTTGGTGCTCTAGATTTTCCAGCTATAGGAAATCTAATGTCTGATTTTACAATGGTAGATTTAGGGACACACTGCATAATGTGTGCGTAAGATGAGGTAGACAAACACCACAATTCACTTATAAGCAGAACCATTTGTGCATGGCTTTAGTCAAGCTCATGAGTTAATTTTTACAGGGTGAAAGTGAATGTCTACAATATCATTATCTTTCTCTTTTTAATCTTAAATTTAGCCTCTTTCGAAGCAAAACTCTGAATGACATATTGGGATACAACATGGCACACTCGACTGAGCACATGGAAACTTTGGGTATGGCCAGTGAATAGGGCTGGATCTTGTTCTTTCATCTGTGGTAGAGAGCATTTTGAATCTGAGAACTTCCTCTATTAGGTTATATGCTCTCAAGTTGTTGAGACTGTTTTCGTCCTGGTGCAGGAAACACAATTTGAACCTTGTTCACTTCCCAGTTTTAATGTGGGCATAGGCCCTATTAATGCTTAAGGTGTATCTGGCAGTAATTTCTGCTGAACATATACTGGTTGCGGGTATTTCTTTGGCATGACATTTACAACTTGTCTCCCAGTTTATGTGAGGGACAAGACAGCTAAGACCTTTTTGTCCTGTTTCTGTTCTTTCTTGGAACCAATCTGTTGTCTTAGAAGGGCTTACTGGTCATCCATTCAAACCTCTGGAGTCAGCCTCTGAGAGTTTTCTGACTCTTAAGGTGGTGCTGTTGATGACTTTATAATCCCTCAAACATATCTGAGATTTGCAGGCTTTGTCAGTGAGTGCCTATACTATATAGATTTTGCTCCCAGGTTGGTAAAGGTTTTTTTGTGTCCCCAAGGTTACGTCCAATTACGTCCGATCTCAAGTAGTGTCATTGCAGTCTTCTTCTCCTCCACCCTTTGTGTCATCTGAGTATAAAAGATTGCACAATCATCATCTCATCTCAGGTGCTATCTACAGGGGTGTCTTTACAAGATATTCGTGTGGCAGCAGGAGGGGCCTCTCTGCACACTTTTAGCAGGATTTATAATCTGGATATGGATTTGACTCCTGGTTCCTAGGTTTGAACAGTGGTCATTCATATCTAGTGTCATATCTAGTCAGTGTTGAGGCATGGGCTAGTTGAATAACTGTTGCTTGTAGCATGGTATAGTTCAATAGGGTTCCTATAGTGTCAGCAGGACCGTCACAAGGGTTGTGCGAAGTGTGCGACTGCACAGGGCCTCGCGTCTCTAGAAGGCCTCGCTCCTGGCCTGCATTGTATGTGGTTTATGTCAAATTTTTTATTACTGTTTTTCCACCCAACATCGATAAAATACAATTCTTGCTCTCTCTCAATTATATAATCAAGGCC
>NW_015634028.1:1291344-1304620 GCF_001515625.1 Sinocyclocheilus rhinocerous | reverse complement strand
AAAAAAAACGCCATAAAAAAAAAAAAAAAAAAAAAATCTGAAAATTATTATTTTTCGAATTTCAATATTACGTTCTGCGTGCTCGCTCCACTTGTGCACGTCTGTGAGTCAGAGAAAAAATGTTGACCGCTGTGCGAGAGCGCGACCGATTTTGTAGACACAAGTCGGGTGGTGAGAAAAGGAAAATAATTAAAAATAAAGAATTTCAGAAGTCACTGCAAGGATCGCTGGATAAAGTAAAGTGACTTTTACTTCATCCGTTTGTATGGTGACACCGTGTCTACATGTGCGGCGCGGTGCGACGCGACAAAATAGGCTACTATAGAACCCATTATAATCAGTGATGCTGTCTGTCTACACTGGATGCGGCGTGACACAACAAATCCCCGACAGTAAACTGATGCCTCGTTCTATTTATGACGTACTGACACAAAATTCAAATGATTGAGAAGGGTGTTCCTGCAGTTTCAGGACCGCATTTGTAGGACCGCATTTTCAGGATTTTTTGTAACTAGCGCCACCTACCTAATTTGATCACCAAGAACACCAATATAAAATGGATGACATGGACAGCAATCAAAGTGTGAGTGGCGATTTTTAATTAAGTTTTATTTTATAATAAAAAGTAAAACGATGCAAATTTTACATAGCCAAATTGAGAGCTGCTGACTATGAATTAATAATTAATTCCCACGAATTAAGAATTTGCGTGCTAGTTATATGCTTTGACAACATGCAATCTACCTGAAGGAAGACATAATCGAAAAGAGAAGTCTGTAAAACTTTACATTAAGGTTCCCTTTGTAAAGGTGTTCATATATGACTAATAACTCATTTACAAATGCATTATAAATCATTGATAAGCAGTTATAAATAATTTAAATGCAATACCTGCCAAATAATGAGCCATTTTAAACTCACATCTTATAAATGCTTAATAAATATATTTATTCATACTTATTTCACTCAAAACCAGATTCCTGATTTATTTCATGATGCAGCTAAAATAGGCTTTTATACCCAGACTCATCTTGATAAACAAAATACATCAGTTTTTAATAATTGTTGTGGATATGCATCATGAACTTTTGCAGAGTATCATGGGTAAGATACAGAGTAGCTTCTGGTAAGAAACATATTAAGATAATTCACATGAGTCATTAGATATAAATGAGAAAACCAAAGCCTTAATACAGCACCTTTCAGTCTGGCTATAAAAGCCTATTTTTGCTGCATCATGAAATAAATCAGGAATATGGTTTTGAGTGAAAATAAGTATGAATAAATATATTTATTAAGCATTTATAACATGTGAGTAAAAAATGTCTCACTACTTGGCAGGTATTGCATTAAAATCACTCTTTTTATTCATGCATTTATAACTGCTTACCAATTATTTGTAATGCATTTGTAAATAAGTTATTAGTCATGTATGAACACTTTTGTTTTGTCACACTTTAGTTTGGGGTCCAATTCTCTCTATTAACAAACTATTAACTATAACTTTTGCCTCAATAAACTCCCAATTTGCTGCTTATTAAGTTGGTAAGGCAGTTAAGTTTAGGTATGGGGAAGGATTAAAGGATCTAAAATATGGTCATGCAGAATAAGTTATTAATATGTGCTTTATAAGTACTAATAAACAGCCAATATGCATGCTAATATGCAACTAGTAGATAGTCAGAATTGGTCCCTAAAATGAAGTGTTACCTTTTTGTAACAGCAGAGGGTGACACGAGTACATGTTAAAACGCAGATACCAGTACCCTATATGCATCTTTTTAGTTAATAATATAAATACAAACCATGAGTACATGAAAATGTATACAGACTTTTATGTTCAAAATGAATAATATGTACAAAAATATTAAGTATTTTTTTTAGAAAATAAATAAATAAATAAATAAAGTGCACATAAATTAGACTGAGAATGTAGTGTGAGAAACATGGAAGATCTCTTTATTGACTTGTAATCTCTTTCAAGACTTCAATAAGAACATGTTATTGTTCAGAGGTTGCTCTTTCTTTTTTCTAAATTATATTTTTGAGCTTTTTTCACCTCCAACAGAACATGAGGAGAGACTGAAAACATTGGGAGAGGAGAGAGGTGAACAGGACTCAACCTCAGCTTGAGCCACAGCGCTGCCCAGAAGACTAGCTTTTCCACAAAAGTGCTCATTTGATCACCTTCATTTCCAGGTGGACAAGCACCGCCCAGACTATCATAAGTTGAATAGCTCCAACCAATCAGTTTGGAAATTGTGATTTCTGCCAAGTCTACCAGTTTCACTGTGGGTGCAGTACCAGTTAAGATCAGTTAAGGTTGCCCAATATTAATTCAGATTGCCCCCTCACATGCTTATCTGACCTCCATTTAAAAAAAAAAATTGAAATGTTTGTTTTGTAGTAAAATAAATAAATAAATAAACTTTTTTTGTTTTTGTTTTTCTTTCAGAAAATGATCTCTGAAGCCTGTTAAAATCACCCCAGTTCAAATGCCTTCCTTGTGAAGCAGAAATATTAAAATTATAGTGTTTCCTGGTGTGTTAATTTGCCATTTTATAATTATTTTACTCTTCAAGGGTGGGTATTAAATGAGCAAGTGGAGATGATATAAGATGTGAGCAACAATACTGACCAATGCTGGCCAGTGAGGACCCCAGATTACCATCTTCTTGTAGTTCACATTGTACTGTGTTGCTTGGGGCCATTATATACAGTATAGCAAGACCAATTTTGGTTATTTTTCATTCTCATTTCAGTAGAACAGCAGAAACAACTGGAACAAAGGTTTGTCTGTGATTTGGTAAATTGTCTTATTCCGTGCACTGGTGCATATTTATTTATTATATATTTTTTTTTATTACTTACAAATGCATTATAAATCATTGATAAGCAGTTATAAATAATTTAAATGCAATACCTGCCAAATAATGAGCCATTTTAAACTCACATCTTATAAATGCTTAATAAATATATTTATTCATACTTATTTCACTCAAAACCAGATTCCTGATTTATTTCATGATGCAGCTAAAATAGGCTTTTATACCCAGACTCATCTTGATAAACAAAATACATCAGTTTTTAATAATTGTTGTGGATATGCATCATGAACTTTTGCAGAGTATCATGGGTAAGATACAGAGTAGCTTCTGGTAAGAAACATATTAAGATAATTCACATGAGTCATTAGATATAAATGAGAAAACCAAAGCCTTAATACAGCACCTTTCAGTCTGGCTATAAAAGCCTATTTTTGCTGCATCATGAAATAAATCAGGAATATGGTTTTGAGTGAAAATAAGTATGAATAAATATATTTATTAAGCATTTATAACATGTGAGTAAAAAATGTCTCACTACTTGGCAGGTATTGCATTAAAATCACTCTTTTTATTCATGCATTTATAACTGCTTACCAATTATTTGTAATGCATTTGTAAATAAGTTATTAGTCATGTATGAACACTTTTGTTTTGTCACACTTTAGTTTGGGGTCCAATTCTCTCTATTAACAAACTATTAACTATAACTTTTGCCTCAATAAACTCCCAATTTGCTGCTTATTAAGTTGGTAAGGCAGTTAAGTTTAGGTATGGGGAAGGATTAAAGGATCTAAAATATGGTCATGCAGAATAAGTTATTAATATGTGCTTTATAAGTACTAATAAACAGCCAATATGCATGCTAATATGCAACTAGTAGATAGTCAGAATTGGTCCCTAAAATGAAGTGTTACCTTTTTGTAACAGCAGAGGGTGACACGAGTACATGTTAAAACGCAGATACCAGTACCCTATATGCATCTTTTTAGTTAATAATATAAATACAAACCATGAGTACATGAAAATGTATACAGACTTTTATGTTCAAAATGAATAATATGTACAAAAATATTAAGTATTTTTTTTAGAAAATAAATAAATAAATAAATAAAGTGCACATAAATTAGACTGAGAATGTAGTGTGAGAAACATGGAAGATCTCTTTATTGACTTGTAATCTCTTTCAAGACTTCAATAAGAACATGTTATTGTTCAGAGGTTGCTCTTTCTTTTTTCTAAATTATATTTTTGAGCTTTTTTCACCTCCAACAGAACATGAGGAGAGACTGAAAACATTGGGAGAGGAGAGAGGTGAACAGGACTCAACCTCAGCTTGAGCCACAGCGCTGCCCAGAAGACTAGCTTTTCCACAAAAGTGCTCATTTGATCACCTTCATTTCCAGGTGGACAAGCACCGCCCAGACTATCATAAGTTGAATAGCTCCAACCAATCAGTTTGGAAATTGTGATTTCTGCCAAGTCTACCAGTTTCACTGTGGGTGCAGTACCAGTTAAGATCAGTTAAGGTTGCCCAATATTAATTCAGATTGCCCCCTCACATGCTTATCTGACCTCCATTTAAAAAAAAAAATTGAAATGTTTGTTTTGTAGTAAAATAAATAAATAAATAAACTTTTTTTGTTTTTGTTTTTCTTTCAGAAAATGATCTCTGAAGCCTGTTAAAATCACCCCAGTTCAAATGCCTTCCTTGTGAAGCAGAAATATTAAAATTATAGTGTTTCCTGGTGTGTTAATTTGCCATTTTATAATTATTTTACTCTTCAAGGGTGGGTATTAAATGAGCAAGTGGAGATGATATAAGATGTGAGCAACAATACTGACCAATGCTGGCCAGTGAGGACCCCAGATTACCATCTTCTTGTAGTTCACATTGTACTGTGTTGCTTGGGGCCATTATATACAGTATAGCAAGACCAATTTTGGTTATTTTTCATTCTCATTTCAGTAGAACAACAGAAACAACTGGAACAAAGGTTTGTCTGTGATTTGGTAAATTGTCTTATTCCGTGCACTGGTGCATATTTATTTATTATATATTTTTTTTTATTACACCACATCTTCCTTTTTAACATACAGTATATGTACAATTCTGTGTCTAGATGTGTTGATTCTCTGGCCAGAGAGAAATAGAAGGCTTGCTGAATATGTAAATTTCAAGGAAACACTTGAAAAAATGATAATCATTGTGGAACTGTGTGATAAACATACTTTTTCAATAGTATTACAATTGTACAGTATAGCTGAATATGCAATCAATGAAATATTCTTCATTAGTTCTGATGTCTCTCTGCTATAATTAATGTATTACCTACATTTACCTAGATTACAGTACTTTAGAATTAAATCATGTACAGATGAAGTCCTAATTGTTAATTAAGACTACATTCTTAATTAATGCTAAGTAATTAAGGGGGCAGTAGTGGCAGTTGTAATGGTTAGAGAGTCTGACTTGTAACCCAAAGGTCGCAGGTTTGAGTATCGGCAGGGATTGTAGGTAGGGAGAGTGACCAGCGCTCTCTTCCACCTTCAATACCACGACTGAGGTGAGACCCTTGAGCAAAGCACAGAACCCCCAACTGCTCAGAACCCCAAAAAGTGGCTGCCCACTGCTCCGGGTGTGTGTGTGTGTGTGTGTGTGTGTGTGTGTTCACTACTCACTGCTGTGTGTGTGCACTTGGATGGGATAAATGCAGAGCACAAATTCTGGGAAACCATACTTGGCTATGCGTCACTTTCACTTTTAATTGTTTTGAGAGTGTTGACTTTAGTTTGGTGAAATATGCATAAATGATGGAATATGACTATAGTCATAAATTGAAATTATTTGAAATGTCACAGCATACCAAAACTATAAATAGTAAAACTACAGTTAAATTAAATACAATGAAATACAAATACAACTACATTTGGTGTCCATTTTGATAAACTGTAGGAGAGCATGAACAGTGAATGAAAACTACTAGAGAGTGTGTGCAGAGAGACAGGAGGGAGAAAAAGATAGGGTGAAGTCTGGGGGAGGGTGAGAAAGAGGCAGATTAGTGGGGAGTGTGATTGACTGGAACGGGCACAGACAGTGATGGAGGCCTGCGGTATGTGACATGCATTTATGTGAGACGCCACCAATAACATGACAAGGAAGCTCCTCACCATGCTGCTCACAAGACATGTGCTGCTCCTGACAGCTGATCATGACTTCCTGTGTGCCACAGAAAATTATTTGGAATTATTTGTTCCTCAAGTTTTATTAATTAATTACAATCTGAGGCATGATTCAGAATACATTTGTGACATTGTGCCAAAAATGCTGATGATAGAACCTAACTTTTATTCAACATTAAATATACATTTATTAATAACTTTTATTAATAATGTAATGTTATTTTTTAAAACACATTGTTTCCCTCTGGAATAGAGGTTTTATGTTGTTAGAAATCTCAGTGTGAGTTCAACAAATTTTGGACAATAAACTACCGTACCTGTTACCTCTCCCAGGTCAGACAACTGTGTACAAAAATAACACTGTAAAGACATTCTTAATAAAAGTAGTATAATACAGCATCATGTTCTCCAACATCCATCTCTTGTTCCCTGTCTTGAGCACAGTACACTTATATTCATATCATTCTAAAATTGTCTCTGTTGCTGGAGGCTGTGGTCCAGTTGGAACACCGATATCCTGAGTTCTTTTCAAATCAGCAGTTTTCCTTTTGGCATGTTCTTCTTTTTATTTTAGCCTTGCGGTGAGAGAAAAAACGAGTCTCCCATCTGGTACAGCAGACAGGCCTCTTGTAACTCTCCACTGAGTGTGTTTGTGTCTGTGTTGTACAACTCATACTGCCTGAAGCTTTTAATTTATGCGTACACATCAAGCTGTACAGTGTTATGGATTTAGGGGGTGGGGAGAGTGTTCTCTTTTTTTCTTGCTATGGGGTTTTTGCTATTGCTGAACAATAAATGGCTGGCCAAGTATTAAAGCTGCAGTCCGTAAGTTTTGCCTCTTTGTCGCCATCTCTGTTTGAAAACCTGCAATTGCAGCTGTGTGTAGAATTATCTTCCTTGCGTTGGGTTGTGTTCCGGCACAGCTCCAGCACGGATGAATCTAATGTTTTGATGAGTATGTGTGTGTGGCAGTCAGTCACCGCACCGGTATGGATATTTACTGTACTTCGCAGTCTTGGAATATATGACCCAAATAAGAATTCTCACCAGATATTGTCATCTGAACAAGTAAGTAACAAGTCTGCCACGTTTGTTCTGACCAACTGAGGAAAAAAGCATTACAAATAATTGTGCTACCAATGGTGATTTAATCTAAAGATTGGTTAGCTCATATCACATCAAACCGGGCAAATCATTATTATTGTTATACTTTATTCTCAAATTATTAATGTTAACAACATCAGCATTGCGTGACTATGAGTATAGTGTGTATTATCGTGTAGATACTGTATATATATATTATTTTGAGGGAGTTATATCATTCATTTTATTAATTTAAAAATGGCCAACTTTTATTAAAAACAAATAAAACCAGTATCATACGTGAGCACACACACACACACACACACACACACACAAGCACACATACCTTCCCAACACACACTTGAATGCAATCATGCTCACATATCCCTGTCCTCATTTATGCCTACATGGCCTACTACATTACCTTTTTTATTTTTATTTATATAGCGCTTTATACAATACTGATTGTGTCAAAGCAGCTTTACAGTGTCTAACAGGAAAATAATAAAAAAATACAGAAAGTAAGCATTGAAATAAATGATAAAATCTGAAGACTATTTAATATTGCTGTTTAATAAAACTATTCAAGTGTAAATTATATCATAATTGTGATAAAACATACAAAATAAGGCGGAATCTATATATAGGCCCAACAGGCATAATATACCCTCTGGCGCATAACGTCCACTAGAGTGGACACCTTTATTTATATAGCAATTTGTACAATACAGGTTGTGTCAAGCAGCTTAGTGTTAAACAGGAAAAAATGTGTGCTGATAATGCAAGAGGACAATAGAAAACAGTCAATTTATCAGTTAAAGTCAGTTCATTGTTGATTCAGTGATGTCATTGTCCAGCTCAGTTCAGTTCCCTTCCAATAGTGTCTGTGAAGTCAAGTCAACAATGTTGCCAGAAATTGTGTCCCCAACTAAGCAAGCCTAAGGCGACAGAGTCAAGTCAAGTCAAGTCACCTTTATTTATATAGCGCTTTTAACAATACAGATTGTGTCAAAGCAACTGAACAGCATTAATTAGGAAAATAGTGTGTCAATAATGCAAAATGACAATAGTAAACACTAATTTTTCAGTTAAAGGCAGTTCATCATTGAATTCAGTGATGTCATCATCCAGCTCAGTTCAGTTTAAATAGTATCTTTGCAATCAAGTCGACGATATCGCTGGAAATGAAGGAACCAAAGGCAAGAGGCAAGGAACCAAAACTCCATCGTTGACAGAAATGGAGAAAAAAACTTTGGGAGAAACCAGGCTCAGTTGGGGGCCAGTTCTCCTCTGGCCAGAGGAAACCAACATGGTGTGGTTAAATTCCAGGCTGCAACACAGATCAGATTGAGCATAGGACTCATCTAGTTCTCATGGTTTTGTGCCAATGGCTGACAAGGTCTTCACAGGTGATCTGTCTCTAGGGTTCGTCTAGTTGACATGGTCTCCGCTGACATTCAGGCCTGTAGAGTTCGTCTACACCTGTAGAGGTGCTGATCCATCATCTGGACTGGATCCGGACTCGATCCAGGTGACTCCAGTGACCATCTGATCTGGATACGGACTGGATCTGGGTGGCTATGGTGACCTCAGAATAAGAATGAAAGAGACTAATATCAGCGAAGATGCCATTCTTCTTACGATGTAGCGAGTACATCAGGTGTTATGGGAAGTGTTCCCGGTTCCGGTTGACCTAATTAATGCAGCCTAAAAATCCTTTAACGGATTTGAATATTAGAAATGTGTTAGTGTGTTATGTGTAAGCCAGGTCGAAGAGATGGGTCTTTAATCTAGATTTAAACTGACAAAGTGTGGCTGCCTCCCGAACAATGTTAGGTAGGTTATTCCAGAGTTTGGGAGCTAAATAGGAAAAGGATCTGCCGCCCGCAGTTGATTTTGATATTCAAGGTATTATCAAATTGCCAGAGTTTTGAGAACGCAGCGGACGTGGAGGACTATAATGCAATAATAGCTCGCTCAAATACTGAGGGGCTAAACCATTCAGGGATTTATAGGTAATTAGCAAGATTTTAAAATCTATACGATGTTTAACAGGTAGCCAGTGCAGTGTTGACAGAACCGGGCTAATATGGTCATACTTCCTGGTTCTAGTAAGAACTCTAGCTGCTGCATTTTGGACCAGCTGGAGTTTGTTCATTAAGCGTGCAGAACAACCACCCAATAAAGCATTACAATAATCTAACCTTGAGGTCATAAACGCATGGATTAACATTTCTGCATTTGACATTGAGAGAATAGGTCGTAATTTAGATATATTTTTGAGATGGAAAAATGCAGTTTTACAAATGCTAGAAACGTGGCTTTCTAACGAAAGATTGCTATCAAATAGCACACCTAGGTTCCTAACTGATGACGAAGAATTGACAGAGCAGCCATCAAGTCTTAGAGAGTGTTCTAGGTTATTATATGCAGAGTTTTTAGGTCCTATAATTAACACCTCTGTTTTTTCAGAATTTAGCAGTAAGAAATTACTCATCATCCAGTTTTTTATATCGACTATGCATTCCGCTAGTTTTTCAAATTGGTATGTTTCGCCGGGCTGCGAAGAAATATAGAGCTGAGTATCATCAGCATAACAGTGAAAGCTAACACCGTGTTTCCTGATAATATCTCCCAAGGGTAACATGTAAAGCGTGAAGAGTAATGGCCCTAGTACTGAGCCTTGAGGTACTCCATACTGCACTTGTGATCGATATGATACCTCTTCATTCACTGCTACGAATTGATGGCGGTCAGATAAGTACGATTTGAACCATGCTAATGCACTTCCATTAATGCCAACAAAGTTTTCTAGTCTATGCAAAAGAATGTTGTGGTCAATAGTGTCAAACGCAGCGCTAAGATCCAATAGCACTAATAGAGAGATACAACCACAATCAGATGATAAGAGCAGGTCATTTGTAACTCTAATGAGAGCAGTCTCGGTACTATGATACGGTCTAAATCCTGACTGGAAATCCTCACAGATACCATTTTTCTCTAAGAAGGAATATAATTGTGAGGATACTACCTTTTCTAGTATCTTGGACAGAAAAGGGAGATTCGAGATCGGTCTGTAATTAACTAGTTCTTTGGGGTCAAGTTGTGGTTTTTTGATGAGAGGCTTAATAACAGCCAGTTTGAAGGTTTTGGGGACATATCCTAATGACAATGATGAATTAATAATAGTCAGAAGAGGATCTATGACTTCTGGAAGCACCTCTTTTAGGAGCTTAGATGGAATAGGGTCTAACATACATGTTGTTGGTTTAGATGATTTATTGGCGTTGAGCCAAAAACTGTACGGAGGTCAGATGATGGCATTGTAGGCTGTGGATTTCCAACATCTGTGGTGACATCTTTGCTCGTGGTAAGGGTGGAACAGAAACCTTCAATTGCACTCTGCTTCTCACGGGCACTCGCATACTCCCTATGCTTCCCGGTCTGCGTGTGCGATTCCACCGCTTTGATGCCCATTGTACCCAGTTTAAAACATTTTCTACAAACGGCGCGGTTTGCCTCATAGACATTTCCCGGCACCGGCCTCAACCACCACAAGAATTCATCTTTCTCGAGCCATTTATCATTAAATTTGCACTTACGCATTACAGCTACAGTATCTGCTACCTCAATTTTCTCTGATGACGCAACGCAATAACTACCGCGAAAAAAAAAATTTTCTGTCCAATGAATGATCAGTCATTGGGTCCGTCAGACTGGAGAAATATTTGCGGTAATGCGACGAAAAATATTTAAGACCTATCGAATCTGAATTTAAGACATTTTCAGACTTTTTAAGGCCTTTTATTAGGAAAAATGGTAACACTTTAGAATAGGGGTCCAGAATAATGCATTAGTTAAAAGTTAATCATTAATTACTAGTGTGTTTGTGCTCAACTAATGCTTAATTGTGAACAAGTTAACCATTAATTAATGCTTAACTAATGCATTATTCTGGACCCCTATTCTAAAGTGTTACCGGAAAAATATATTTAAGACTTTTTAAGGACCCGCGGCCACCCTGTATTCCTCAAGCAGCCAGGTACCATACTCTGCTGTTGGCCCACAAGGGGCATCAGGGTATTGTAAAAACCAATGGTGGCCGGGAATTGATAAAGATGCAGAGCAACTTGTCAGGTCCTGCGCTGCATGTCAAATAAATGGGGCATCTCCCAGACTGTTCCAGTCACACGTACTGAACTGCCACAGAAACCATGGCAAATTGTTGCCATTGATGCATGTGGGCCGTTCCCTTCAGGCGAGCATTTGCTGGTCGTAACCGATGATTATATTGGTCTAAATGAGTCTACTCCACCAAGCTACTGTTATAAGCATGAGCCCCGTCAGACTGGTCGTGGCGGCGGTGTTGCAACAATATATAGTGATATTCTCAATGTTACTCAGAAGACAGGATACAGGTTTAACTCATTCGAAATACTTCTGCTTAATGTTACACTGTCAGATATGCAAAATAAATCTATCGTATCTCTTGCTCTGGCTACTGTGTATAGACCACCAGGGCCGTATACAGATTTCCTAAAAGAATTTGCAGATTTCCTCTCAGAACTATTGGTTACTGTTGATAAAGTGCTAATTGTCGGAGATTTTAACATTCATGTTGATAATACAAATTATGCATTAAGACTTGCATTTACTGACCTAATAAACTCGTTTGGTGTCAAGCAAAACGTCACCGGGCCCATTCATCGTTTTAATCATACGCTAGATTTAATTATATCGCATGGAATTGATCTTACTGATATAGATATCGTATCTCAAAGTGATGATGTTACTGACCATTTCCTTTTATCGTGCGCCTTCCTGATAATGTTCGGGGTTCAGACACACTCTCTCTGTTTAGATCTAGATTAAAGACACATCTCTTTGGCCAAGCATTCAAATAATGCATCTCATAATCTTGTACTGCAGTTATATCTGATCAAATGCACATTATTATTCTTTAGCTTGGGTTAAACAAATAAACTTTGCTTGGTTGGAACAGCAGCTACGCTAATTATGTCTCTATTTGTTTCTCTCTTTCTGCCACGGGATTGACATCCCGTGGTAACTAGGATTTACACAGGGATTTACGTAGGATTTACGTCTTTAATTTATTATGTCTTTAATTTATTTGTTCGTACATTTCTGCCATATGTACATTAACTGACAGTCACCAGTGATAAGCTACCACTAAATATTGTAGAAACTTAATTTGCTGTAAAGTTGCTTTGCAACAATTTGTATCGTGAAAAGCGCTATACAAATAAACTTGAATTGAATTGAATTGAATTATGTTGAGAGTAGAGACCTGCGCGGGACGGATTTTTCAGTCCTGCTCCCGCAAGATTCTGTCCCGCGCCCGCCCGCTCCCGCAGAAAAATATCTTATCTGGGCCCGCTCCCGCCCGCGACATTCATGTTTTGTCCCGCTCCCGCCCGCAAAAGCCTGCATAAAAGTAATCTATATAGATTTTTTTTCAGCACATCAAAGACATTTACATTAAAGGTGCCATAGAATGCATTGATACAATATTTTAAATTGTTCTCTGATGTCCCCAGAGTGTGTATGTGAAGTTTTATCTCAGAATACCCCACAGATCATTTTTTATAGCTTGTTGAAATTGCCACTTTTAGGGTATGCACTAAAACGAGCTGTTTTTTGTGTTTGTCCCCTTTAAATGCAAATTAGCTGGTGCTCCCGCCTCCCTTTTTAGAAGAGTGTGGAGCTTCAAGAGCTCATGCTCGCGGGCATACCGGTGTTACGGTTTAACTGGTGGTGACCATGTTACTGACCTCACATTGCTTCCAAATGCAATTTTTAACTACCACATTCCTATTTATGATAATTCTGGTAGCACATGAAGGCAGCATTAGTGAAAACAGGCAGAGACAATGGTAGCTTTAATCTCCAGCAGCTACAGCAAGAAAACAGTAATGGCGGACCGCTGCTTCTCACTCAGGGTTGTGTATATGCTAATAGGGCAGAGAGCGTCACAAATGGGCGGGACTTTCCCAGAGCATGACGTCATAGTAGTGAGAAATCTGGAACTGCTAGTGTGGAGAGACTGTTTATGATTTATTGGGATTATAAAACAATGAGTGGGTGGATTTTTACCATTATAGGCTGGTTGTTTCACACACTGCGACCACACAACTGTGTTCAAACACCTTATAAAAGTGATTTTT
>NW_015634028.1:1267532-1287449 GCF_001515625.1 Sinocyclocheilus rhinocerous | reverse complement strand
GGTGCTCCCGCCTCCCTTTTCAGAAGAGTGGGGAGCTTCAAGAGCTCATGCTCGCGGGCATACCGGTGTTACGGTTTAACTTGTGGTGACCGTGTTACTGACCTCACATTGCTTCCAAATGCAATTTTTAACTACCACATTCCTATTTATGATAATTCTGGTAGCACATGAAGGCAGCATTAGTGAAAACAGGCAGAGACAATGGTAGCTTTAGCAACATTAGCTTTACAGAGAGCCAAGAAGCTCTTTTGGAAAACAAAATATGACGCATGATGCTTACTGTTTCTGGAGTCTGGATGTTTGCGCACGAAGTGTTGGTATCGATCCCTCTTTCAGAAGCAATCTTTGCACAACTCCAGCGCTGAACTGACCCTAGTTTGTGAGGCAGTCCTCGGCGTAAAATGTTAGCACAAACATATAGGACTTTTCCGTTTAAAAAAAAATTAAAAATTAAATTTAACCACCGTGTCCTCAGCCGTCTATGGAGACTCCTATGTTCGTTGGTGCATCCCAACACACCACATTTTTAATGGCTCTTTGGCCCATTGTACCTCCAGCAGCAACAGCAAGAAAACAATAATGGCGGACCGCTGCTTCTAACTCAGGGCTGTGTATATGCTAATAGGGCAGAGAGCGTCACAAATGGGCGGGACTTTCCCTGAGTATGATGTCATAGTAGTGAGAAATCTGGAACTGCTAGTGTGGAGAGACTGTTTATGATTTATTGGGATAATAAAACAATGAGTGGGTGGATTATTACCATTATAGGCTGGTTGTTTTCACACACTGCGGCCACACAACTGTGTTCAAACACCTTATAAAAGTGATTTTTTGCATTCTATGGCACCTTTAAATGGTTCTGTAACATCTCCTAAGATCCACAACATCCCAGCATAAATGCTCCCGATAAAATATTTGTTATTTAGGCTAAGCATCAACATTCACAAACCACTGTTATTTTTAACAGAAAAGCAAGCATGGGCTGCTGCGTGCATGGTTTGGCAATTCCAGA
Organism: Sinocyclocheilus rhinocerous; assembly: GCF_001515625.1. Classification (NCBI taxonomy): domain Eukaryota; kingdom Metazoa; phylum Chordata; class Actinopteri; order Cypriniformes; family Cyprinidae; genus Sinocyclocheilus; species Sinocyclocheilus rhinocerous. The sequence continues at coordinate 1,286,437 of NW_015634028.1, read as the reverse complement.
ATGCAAGCAGCGCTTCCTTTATTATCATTAAAAGCTGACATCTCAGTTCATCGCGATCTCATACAGCTCTGTTATAACACAATGCGTGTTAATCATTTTAATGTTATTAGTTGTTCTTTTTGCTTTTGTGCAACACATAAATAACAATTTACATGGTTTAGACATTTTATGTTTAGATAATTTCTATTTTGCGGGAGTCCCGCAAATCATTTTATTCTCCCACATCCCGCACACACACGAGTCTCTTGCCGCCCGCACCCGCACTCGCCCATCAAGAGTTGTCCCGCGCCACACCCTGTTGCATTGGGTCCCGCTGTACTCCCGTGGGAGTGCAGGTCTCTAGTTGAGAGTTTTGAGATGTGGTTCATTTTGATGAATAAGCATATATTTCTAAGAAAAGGAGGAATGTAGGATAGTGACCAATAGGGGGAGCAAGAGGAAAGGAAGAGCAATGTGTTGGTGTACCGAGAGAGTAAATAAAAGTATGTTCACCCAGTGTGCGTCTGCAAATGTGTATATCTGATAAGATAAACATTACAGGTATATAATAGCAATAATATAAATGTACTTATTTGAATAATTTCTGCAACCTGTTAACCATGTTTTGGCCAATATAATGCATTATTTATTTGCCCTTGGTCTAGGCGGTGGTGCAGGCTTTTGTGCCCACCATTGTTATTGAGCACAAGGCCATCATAGGGGCATTAAAATGTCTTTACTGGCTAATAAAGGATGAGATTGCTCACCACACCAACTATGCTAAGCTGTTCAGTTTAGCTCAGCATCTGGGTTGTGATTACTTTGACAAACTGAAGGTAAACTTATTACAAAATAATAAGCTGAGTAACTTTAGCCACATAAAAATTATATTGACCAGGGTTGCCAGGTTTTCACAACAAAAAGGCTCAGTACTAGGGCCATTACTCTTCACGCTTTACATGTTACCAGTGTTTACTATTGTCATTTTGCATTATTGACACACTATTTTCCTAATTAATGCTGTTCAGTTGCTTTGACACAATCTGTATTGTTAAAAGCGCTATATAAATAAAGGTGACTTGACTTGACAAAACCCACCCAATTGCTACTCAAAACTAGCCCAAAACTAGCCCAATCACATTTTGAGGGGGGTCCCCATTAAAAATTGCATTCCGGGGGGGTAAAATACACATTTTTTTGGTGGGGCTCCCGGGTAAAATTAGCATCTCAGGGTTCTAGCGTTATTGGTGTCGCTTCGACCCGCGGACATGAAAAACAACCCGCAGCAACAGTGTTAAAGTAGCCCAATTCCGCAGGAAAACCGCAGACTTGGCAACACTGATATTGACCTCCTTTTTTAGGTGGATCAAAGAAACAATTACCAATCACACAGAATAGTGGATGAAATGCTGGGGATCCTTGCACAGGTAGTAGAGTTGCCTATTATTGAAGAGATAGAGTCATCTAAAGCAATCAGCCTAGAAGTTGACGAAACGACAGATATTTCCACAAATCGCCAGCTGGATATACATGGTAGCTGATTTTTTATTTTATTTTTTGAAGCAATGCTGTGCATTTATATATAGATTTAGGCCCAAGTGATACTTATTAATGTGTTAAAACCTATTCATTTTATTTTAGACACCTGGATAAAGATGGTTATGTTTTTAACCATTTCCTTGACTTGGTGACTTTGGAAGATGGGACGGCTGACAGCATTGTTGCTGTCATCAAGAGTGTACTACAGAAGAGGGAGCTCCCAGTAGATCGGCTGTATGGACTCGGGACAGATGGTGCAGCAGTGACGACTGGTATGGACTTCTGGTTAAATATGGTAGATAGTGTCAAATTTGTATTGTCAGCTGTTATTTAACACTTGTGAAGTTTATTTGTATAGCCCTTTAGCCTAAAATGGCTTCATATACCCATATTTTAACAAAGGAAACAAAATAACACGCCAAACACTAAATTAACATCTTAAACCTAGGCCGTGTACTATAACAGCGCAAATAGATCAGTGAAGAACCGTCGCCACCACTCTGGGTGTGAGCAACTTGAAAGTTAAGGTGCGTTTTCACCAATTTGAATAACATTGTTGTCTCGTTATATTATTTTCTTTATACCTACCAGTGTTTCTACTTGTTTGTAGGAAGTGAAAGATACAAGATGGTTGTCACAGCATCTAGCCATTGAAAATCTCCAGAGAAACCTTCCAGCCGTCCTGTCTGCCCTTGCAGACGAAGCGAACACAAAGAAGTGCCAGGTGGCAAAAGGCCTATACATCTTCTGTGCCACATACTGCTTTGTGGCTGCCCTTTACCTCCAAGCAGATTTGTTGCCCCACATATCGATGCTGTCAAAGGTGTTTCAGAGAGCAGATGTGAACTGTTTTCACATAAAGGAGCAGGTAGATTCCAAGGGATGTTTCTTGATGAATGATGCCCATTGTTCCATTGTGATCTATAATATCGCTGTCTTTTTCCACATTTAGGTTCCAGTCACACTTGATGTTCTGAGGAGCATTCTGGAGGCAGGCGAAACCCCACTCCCTAGATCATTTCTTGCTCGCCTTCACCAAGACCTGGATGACCCAGAAGGACTTGGGGCCTTCAGGATTTCCTGTGAGGAGGAGAGGAGTAGGAGGGGACATGGAAACCAGGCGTGTCCCCGGGAAGAGCTCTGGGTCAGACTCGTCAGAAATGTAAATACATCCCTTCTTTCTTTAAAATTTTACTATTCGTTTTCCTTGAACTGAAAAACGTATATTTGCAGGTCCTCAGACCTTACATCTGCAACCTGGTGAGCAATCTTGAGTGCAGGTTCCAAGACATTGAAGTGTTAGGAGCCCTCAGTGTCCTGGGTCCAAAGACTGTTACCTCAGATGAAATGACCAACATTCCAATGCTGAACACCCTAACAAAGAAATTCATCCAAGGACAGGAAGCCAGAGTTCTGCAGGAGTGGACCTCTTACAAGCAGAATGTACTATTAGGATCATTCGAGGTTGGTCAGTTACTTGAATTAATATGAACTGAATTCATTTCTCATCTGTCTTAGTGTTTAAAATCTGTAAATGTGTCAATTACCCTGCATACTCTTTTGCTCTATGATGACTAATCCTTGAAGGATAAGACGCAAGATCAAACGATGCAGCAGCTGGCCAGTGAACATAATGAATGTGCTGAAATATACCCCAACCTCTGCATTTTAGCGTCAGCAGGGCTGGTCATCCCTGTCTCCAGTGTAAACTGTGAGAGGGATTTTTCAGCAATGAACAGGGTAAGTGAATTGTATTATTCTTTCAGTACTAAAGGTTTTTAGCATACAATTTCTGGATAGTTAATTTAAAGCCAAGTTTCGTCTTTTTCTTCAGGTCAAAACTGACCTGAGAAACAGTCTAAAGGGAAATAACTTGGTGGCATGTCTACGAATTTCAATTGATGGACCAGCACCAGAGGCATTCCCATTTTCAGAGGCTTTGCGTCTCTTCTTTAAAAAGCCCAGAAAAGTAAAGTGCTCTGATATACAATGCCAGCTTTGCACATGAGTGTCTTTCTTTCTTTCTTTCTTTCTTTCTTTCTTTACATTGTCTTAATCTTCCAATGTGGGAAGTAGGGTTCGATCTGTGAAATATATTATATAATCTAAATGAATTTTAATAAATAAAAATATTGTTAAAAGTCACATTATTTGTTGTTTGTCACATGTAGTAGACCATTTTTGTGCCGTGGGTAATAGGTGGGTTTCAATCCGGCTACCACCGCAAGTATATTTCAAACCTGTGGGAAGCACTGTTATTAGATAAGTTATCTTTAATGGTTAAAATAAATGTTCTATAGTAGAATATTGAAATCACCAACTATAAAAGCTTTATCAACTGTAATAATGAATATTCATTATATTTTCTCAAGTACTCTTTTATAGACTAAACAATGATTACATGTGTTTTAGCAGATTCAGTGGATTTTGAATTTGTGGCCTGTTTTGTCAGATCTGCCAGCTTCAAGCAGAGCCTTTTCATCCAGTATGTATCTGTAGAAGTCCTGGCAGGTAGCTAACCTTCACCAGTTCACCTATGATGTGGTTCATACTGGCTCTGTTCCAGTTACACTTTTAGTCAACTTTAGCCATTCTGATATCTATAAGTAACTTTGCAACTAGATGTCAACTAACTGTCATTCATTTTCAACTACATGTCAACTAACTCTTATTACGGTTAGAGTTAGTAGAATAAGTTGACGTACTTGCAAAGTTAGTCAGCAGAATGTCTGTTGGGGGGCCATCAAAATAACGTGGTAGCAGATATTAAGCAGTACTTATACTTTAATGACTGGTAGTTGACATGTAGTTGCAAAGTTACTCATAGGTAGATAAAGCAAAATAAAGTGTTATCGTCTTGCAAAGGTCATCAGCTAAAACACCCTCTCCAAATGTGTTGGTTGGTTACTCCCGCTCTAGCTAAAACATTGTGGCTTATTTTTATTGTGCAATTGTAATTTCAGGGAAAAATTGGTTAAAACCCACACAGACACGGGGAGAACATGCAAACTCCACACAGAAACACTTTCTGGCTCAGCTGGAACACGAACCAGGGACCAGATGAGCACTTTCTTTCTCCATGTTAAATAAATAAATAAATGTCTTAAACACTTGATAAGCTGGGCATTTCCCATTCTAATTACCTAGCAACCATTAGTCCTCACGATTCTATATAATATAGATCTAATTTGAATTTGATTAAGCATCTCTCTCTCTGTCTCTGTCAAGATAGCCTTGTAAAAAAGGAGTGTGCTTAAATGTATTGAATGTGCACCTGTAGTGTACAAACTGTACTTGCAGATAATATAATATTAATTAAAGAAATAAAATGCCAACAAACTTAAGTATACTTTTGAAAAGTGTACTTTGTAATAATGTTAAATTAAAGTTTTACTTGAAGTACATTTTAAATCATTATGTTTTTAAAATATTTTGTTGTGCTTTAGGGAAGTGTACTCTAAAAAAAAATTCTGGGTTGAAAAACATCCATTTCTGGGTTATTTGGCAACCCAGCGCTGGTTAAATATTGGATAGAACACATGTTGGGTTATTTTGACCCAGCTGGTTGTAATGTGGTGTTTGGGTTTTGTCTTGTTCATGTTTTCATTTCTTTTATTTTGTAATTGTTTCATGCTGTCAGTGTCATGCTTCCCTTGCCCTCATGTATCTCTGCCTTGTGTATGTGTCATGCTCTCATTGGTTATTGTCTAGTCATGTGATTCCCTTGTCTGTGTTATGTTCTCATTGGTTGTCTTAGTCATGTGTCTTGTTTCCCATTGGTTTGTTCTTGTCATGTGACCCTCTTGTTTCCTATAAGTAGCCATCATGTTGCCATTGTCTCTCGTCGTGTATTGATGTTGTAACCCGCTGTCGGTGAGTCTAGTCTGCTTTGCCTCGTCAAGTCTGTTCATCTGTCAAGTCTGTTCATGCCTAGTCAAGTCTGTTCATGCCTCGTCAAGTTAAGTCAAGTCTGTGTCTCTAGTCTTCGTCTGTTTGGATTATGTTTGGATGTTTGGATCACTGTAAATAAACTGCACTTGGGTTCTTCACTACGCTCGCCTTCAGTGGACTGAATCATTACACTGGTTGTGAACATTTAGCTGACTGACATCTCGTATTTGTATGTTGCATTGCGTAAAATAAAATAATTTACAGCACAGTAAAAACTTAATTGATTAAATAAAACGTATGTAAACCTTTATTTCATTGAAGAAGTGGACCAATTAGGTGGCGCTGAGAACCACTCTCTCCTGAAGAGGATGCAAAAATCCCATGCTCTGACTGTAACTCAACAGCTGGGTTGAAGTTACCCCACGCTGGGTTGTTTCATCGGAGGGAGGAGTGTATAGTCTCAGCTGTCAGTGAGATTGACCCAGCCACTAACCCAATGGCTGGGTAACTCAAAAACACTCCGGTTACTAACATAACCTCGGTTCCCTGAGATAAGGGAATAGTAATAAATAGTGAGCATAGCGTTGACACGTTTTTGGAGAAATGCCTGTTTACTCTGATACTGAAGCCTGATTTGTTCACGTCCGTGTAGCTGGCTCTGAGCGCTACATTTAGTCCGAATCTTTAGACTGAAGTGACAGTCATTGATTCACACGGCTGCCTACACAACGCTTGCTCCCTTATTTCAGGGAACAGAGGTTACGTTAGAAATCAGAGTGTTACACAACCCCAGGCATTTATCAAAAACAGTGGCTAAATTAATGACAAATAAAGCATCAACAGATGTAGACCTTTCCAAACAGCACAGCAGTAATGACTTTATGAACTTCTTTACTTCCAAGATTGATACTATTAGAGATCAAATTTAAACCATGCAGCTGTCAGCCACAGTATCGCACCAGATAGTGCACTATAGATCCCCTGGGGAACAATTCTACTCATTCTCTGCTATAGGACAGGAATAATTGTATACACTTGTCAAATCTTTGTCAAAAATACTAGAAAAGGCAGTATCCTGTCAGCTATGTTCCTTCTTAGAAAGAAATGGCATCTCTGAAGATTTCCAGTCAGGATTTAGACCGTATCATAGTACTGAGACTGCTCTCATCAGAGTTACAAATGACCTGCTTATATCATCCGATCGTGGTTGTATTTCTCGATTAGTTCTACTGGATCTTAGCACTGCATTTGACACTATCAACCACAACATTCTTTTGAGCAGACTGCAAAATGATGTTGGCATGAGTGGAATTGCATTCTCATGGTTCAGATCTTACTTATCTGACCGTCATCAATTCGTAGCAGTGAATGACGAGATATAATATCGATCACAAGTACAGTATGGAGTGCCACAAAGCTCAGTACTAGGACCATTGCTTATTACACTTTACATGTTTCCCTTGGGAGATATCATCAAGAAACTTGGTGTTAGCTTTCACTGTTATGCTGATGATGCTCCGCTCTATATTTCTTTGCGGCCCGATGAAACATACAAATTTGCAAAACTAATGGAATGCATCATTGATATAAAAAAACTGGATGACTAGTAATTTCCTACTGCTAAATTCTGAAAAAAAAACAAAAAAAAAAACAAGAGGTTTTAATTATTGGACCAAAAACCTCCTCATGTAATAACCTAAAACACTGTCTAACACTTGATGGCTGCTCTGTTAATTCCTCATCATCACTTAGGAACCTAGGTGTGCTATTTGATAACAATCTTTCCTTTGGAAACCATGTTTCTTACATTTGTAAAACCACATTTTTCCATCTTAACAATATATATCTAAATTACGATCTATGCTCTCAATGCCAAATGCAGAAACGTTAATTCATGCGTCCATGACCTCAAGGTTAGATTATTGTAATGCTTTATTGGGTGGTTGCTCTGCGCGCTTAATAAACAAACTCCAGCTGGTCCAAAATGCAGCAGCTAGAGTGCTCACTAGAACCAGGAAGTATGAACATATTAGCCCGGTGCTGTCAACACTGCACTGGCTCCCTATTGAACAACGAATGCATTTTCAAATCTTGCTAATTACATATAAAGCCCTGAATAGTTTAACTCCTCAATACTTGGGCGAGCTCTTATCACATTATAGTTCTTCACGTCCGCTGCGATCTCAAAACTATGGCCATTTGATAATACCTGGAATATCCAAATCAACTGTGGGCGGCAGATCCTTTTCCTATTTAGCGCCCAAACTCTGGAACAATCTACCTAGCGTTGTTCGGGAGGCAGACACACTCTGCCAGTTTAAATCTAGATTAAAGATCCATCTTTTTAACCTATCATACACATAATACAGATCCCCTGCGAAGACCTCATCACCTCGACGACCATCGGCACAAGACCATGGGAACCAGACAAGTCCTCTTCACCTGTGTTGCAGCCTGGAATTAAAGCAACGCCATGCTGGTTTCGTCTGGCCAGAGGAGAGCTGCAACCCCCCCAACTGAGCCTGGTTTCTTCCAAGGTTTTTTATCCATTTCTGTCCCCGATTGAGTTTTGGTTCCTTGCCACTGTCGCCTTTGGCTTGCTTAGTTGTGGACGCTTGACTGATTGCACAGACACTATTGGAAGAGAGCTGAACTGGATGATGACATCACTGAATCAATGAACTGACTTTAGCTGGAAAAATTACTCTGCTTAGTGCCGTGCTACAAGCAAGTGCAGAATGAAGCCACACTGTGAGCCCAGCTCCGGAGCACTCATACTGAGGGCTCTTGTAAGCTTAAGCCAATAATGAGACCCAAGCCATTTAGGCTGAGGACTACAAAACATAACCCTTTCCACTTACAAAGGGGATTAGGTAGAATTAAGCAGACAAAATCCTTGTCTGCAGGGCAGGGATGTCCAAGTTGTAAAATCTGGAGAAGGTAGAGGGTGGCTGCACAAATATCACCAATAAAAATCCCGCTGGACCAAGCCCAGTGGGAGGCCATTCCTCTGGTGAAGTGGGCCCTCACACTTACATGGCACTGCAAGCCCGCTGAGGCATAAGCCAAGGCTATAGCATCCATTATACAGCAAGATAGTCTCTTCTTCATAACTGGCAGCCCTTAGAACGGTCCCTGAAGCACACAAAGAGCTTCTCTGAGTGTCTAAACAGGCCAGAGCACTCAACATATGCTCTATGAGCCCAAATCGGACAGAGTGGATTGGGACCCTGCTCACCATTTGGACTGGGGAGCACTAGAAGATTCAAGATTCAAGATGTTTTATTTGTCACATACATGGTTATATAGAGAATATATGACCAGCAGTGAAATGTAAGTCAGGTCCGCTCCATGGACAGTGCAATTAATAAAGAATACAAACACAAGACAATTATATATAAATATAGGTATGGAAAAAGATTAAAATAAAACTGTGATGATTTTAACAGCTCTGCTTTTGCAGCGTTTGAGGTAGATGTCTGAAGGGTGATGACTTGTGCTCTAAATGGAGTATAGAGCACTTTCGGCACAAAGCCGTGTCTCGATTTGAGGGCAACTCTACAGTCATTAGGCCCAAACTCAAGACAGGAAGCACTGACTAACAGTGCTTGCAGGTCACCCACTCGCTTGACTGACGCCAGTGCCAAAATGAGGGTGGTCTTAAGCGACAGGGGGCCACAAGTCGGCCGACTGGAGCGGCTCAAAGGGAGGTCTCCGTAGGGCCCTGAGGACTATAGATAAGTCCCAAGTTGGTACAGTATGAGGGCGAGGCGGATTCAATCTCCAAGCTCCCCTCAAAAACTTAATGTCTAAGTTGTTTCTGCTGACTGACTGGCCACCCATGAGATAATGATTTGCCTTGATGACTGCCACATACATTTTGAGAGTGGAAGGGGTGCGCCTCTTATCCAACAGCTCTTGTAGAAAGGTTAGCATGTGAGACATGTCACAAGAGGACGGGTCCTCATTCCGTGTTGCACACCAGTCAGAGAAGGCTGACCATTTAAGGGCATAAAGATGTCTTGTAGACGTTGTAGGACGTTGTAGGTCCTACCTCAATGGTATCAGCCAAGGGGCTGCCGACAGCAGCTGAATCAACTCGAGGAACCACATCTGATTCCTCCAGAGTGGGGCCACCAGGAGGACTGAGCATTTGACTTCCCTGACCTGTCTAATGACCAGAGGAAGCAGGGCTATTGGGGCGTACAGGCCAGCCAGTCATCAAGTTAGTTCAGAATGTGGATTCCCATCTGTCTCAGAGGGGAAAGAGCTGCGTCTATGCACTTCGTAAAAGTGTGAGCGAGGCTCAGGTTTGGGCTGGGGCTGAGGCTGAGGTGGTGCCAGCTTGGCAGGCTGCTGAGTGGATGGAGCCTTCTGGTGACTTGAACCAACCGCCGTACTGAAGCGCTTTGGCAGGAAGTGACACATTGCCTGCGCTGACTTCTGTGCCGCTGTAAACCACCCGCCAAACCCACGGCAGGGCCAAACAGTCCCTTAGGAGAGACTGCCGAGTCTAGGAAGGTGACTTTGTCAGTGTCCCTAATCTCTGTCAAATTCAGCCAAAGGTGGCACTCCAGCACTCACTGTGCCCATCTGCAGACTCCAGACTCACGGCGCTACATGTGCAGTAACATTGCTGGAAATTTGCTCAGGCATTTTCTCAGAAATTTGCTCTTAGATGTGCCGGATGGCCGCAGGGGAAGGCTTCTGGCTTCTTCCACTGTCGGGGGCTCCTTCTACGATAGTGAGCAGCAGGCTGAGCTGAGCTTCTTCCTTCTTCGGCTTCTTGCTTGCAGAGTCAGCGAGGAAATGATCTTCGTCACTGAAGGAGAACAATTCTGATGAAATGGCGCTCAGAGCCAACTTATATAGAGGTCGGCTCCTCCCATTTTGGTGGGATGAAGCACCATTGGTTCATGCAGCTACACGAATGTGAACAAATCTGGCTTCAGTATCAGAGTAAACAGGAGTTTCCCCATGAGCGTGTCAATGCATAGGGAGAGACCGTTCAAAAGGGAACTACCCAACACTGGAAAAAAATAACTCAACATTTGACCCAACAGGCTCAAACCAGAGGTTGGGTTGAAAAAATAACCCAGCATTTTCTAGAGTGTACACTTATTTTGATGTGTTGACTAACATAACACTTGAGTACTGCCTGTTTTCTGCATCTTAAATGCATTATTTGGTCTCAGAAGTTTGTAGAAAGAAATAGACAGAAATCATGATTGTGTCAGGCCACCTCTGTGATCAGGACCATTGATATCCTTTTAATCTTCTCCACATAAATGTTCAATATAAAATCAAGAAAACTGAAATAAACTGAAAAAAAAAAAAACAGTATACATTAAGATGAGGATTATTTTGAAACACCAGAACTGGTATGAAAGGATATAGACCTTCAATATATCTTGTAAGAGAGTTTCCATTGGGAACCTGTTCCATAGGCTGCTCCTTTGATTTTCCCTTGGTGAAATGGATTAAAGGTTAATTGCCTGATTATTACAGATGTATGAGATCTACTTAGTTAGTCCAGTAAGATGCTATGACTCATTGCCTGAGGCACTGACTCCTCTGAGATTTGAGTTTAAATTGGGTACCAAATGACCAAAAAGTCTTGGGTTCTGTTAATGCCAGATAGAAGGTGGAGTAGTATTTACAGTGTTGTTTATACAAATGGACATTTGAAAACCAGTATGAGACAATAGAAAAAGTAAAACAAACAGACTTGCACAAAATACCAAATTATCTCACCATTGAAATGATTTCTGGATAACATGTTAGAATACTGTTCCATAAGTAATGAATAATTACACAGGAGCAAATGAGTAATACAATATTTAAATTTTAGTAACAACTATTAACTAACAACGAAACCCAATTAACAAATTAGTAAGTAATACTCACTCAGTTGAATGTATTGGTTCACTGTTAGCTAATCAGTAACTACTATTTTTTGTACCTATCAGAGAACTACTAAGACACTACTATTTCAAAATTAATGTAAATAATGCTTAGTGCATAATTAATTCTAACGTGAAGTTCATTGTAACCTACTAGTAATTAATTACTCAAGTATTACCAAATCTATCAGAAGGAATTACTAATTATTTGTAACAGTATTTTAAAGTGAAAACCATGATTACTCCCTAGTAATGGTTGAAGTCATTGTAAGCTTTTGAACTTTTTGTAAGGTTTTTGTATAGTAATTCTTTCTGATGGATTTTGTAACACTTGAGTCACTACTAGTGGCTTACCGTCATTCTTACAGTAAGTATTAATGAAAACACAATCTTACATTTTCTAGCTATTCATAATTTTATAGGTCAGTATGGCTGATAATTCAAAATGTTTTTGTCTCCATTACTCTCAGTTACTGATTCAGTGAGAAGTGTGGATGTAAGCTGTGTTCTCTTTATTTAAGTATTTATAATAATGTGTAATAATGTGCAAATAAAGAATACTGTCTAAAGTTCAGAAGGATGCCGGAAAATTGACCACAATATCCCAAAAAAAAACACACAAAAAAAAAACCCTATCTATTTCTTCAGTAAGAAGAATTCAGTTACCTAATTCAGTTCTGTAAGAAGACTAATTCAAATGTACTCATTGTTAACATGTTATTACCTATTGATTCTGTAAGTGGTTAAATGTTAAAGTGAAATAATTAAAAATAAAACAGATAAAATTGTCATCCACTAGTTATTGATTAGTTTCACATTATGAAACTGTAAAAATTACTTATAGTTCTCTAGGACGCATAAAATATAGTCATTACTGATTTCAGTAAGGACTTTTTACTGTAGAGCGAGTAGAACTATGCACCAGCAGAGGTCTCTTACTCTCCCAACAACATAAAAAGTTCATACAGGTGGACGGAGAGACAGGGATGGAGCGAATACAAAAGAAAATGTTTCTGGTAAAAGTACATAACCTTACAGGGTGGAGGACTCTCTACTGTCTTCTATTATGGGACATTGCTCTGTTGTTTAAATGTTTGTTCATCCATAATTCATACCGCATCCACAGAGAAGTGTGTTTGGAGAGTTTTGAGCTGGAGGACTTAGCTTCAAGAGGAAACATGACTCTTATGTGTAACAGCATGTTCTTCATGAGAAAGTATAGAACTGAATTGGAAACAATATATGAGGTAATGCTCCCATGCTGATATACAGCCATATCGCATGACTATGAGTTTGATATTGCGTTTATACAACAGTTCAACAGTACAAGTGTGTAAATAAATAAGAAACAAGAACGGGGTGTCCTACTTCCTTCCTCCATGGATTCAAATCTCAAATTGACAGTTTAACAGATGAGCACAAGTCTCATATACTAATTTGCAAATGTCACTTTAGAACGCTGAGATGATCAATTGAAGTTAAAAAAGTTAGTTTGAATGTTGAATTTATGAGTAAAATAAAGCCTGTGGTAAACATAACTAGACAATACTTTGACGTTTTGTTTTACAACGTAAACTGCACACACCAATACGGAAAGCGTGAATTATGTTTTTTTTTTTGAAAACGTATGCTTCTAATAAGTGACTTGATAAGACAGTCTGGGGTATCAGTGTGTGCAGTTTATGTTAGAACAAAATGTTAAAGTACCATCCAGTTTTGTTTACCACAGGCGTTTTACTCATAAATTGAAAAACCCGATTATAAACCCCATAAGAAAATCTAGAAGGAACCAGGGGTGAATTACTCTTTCGGGTTATGACGTCTTACCTGTACCACTCTATATGTATAAGGAAGAGGTAGGCCGAGTGGATTCCATATGCGGGTCTTTATTTAAGGATCTGTGCTTCAAGTCTAAACGATAGTCACAGCTCTTAGTCAGATCACAGGCTTGGGTCAATACACAGGGAAAACAATCTAATGGCAGACAAATCCACAACTTTAATCCAGAGACGTGAGTCAGAAGAACAAAATCAATGGTCATAAAAATAAACATTATGGCACAGAAGAATGTTAGTAAGGCAGCGGAACTGGTAATACTTTGCAAAATGGCAGTGGAAACACATGGCTTAAATACATGTTAAAAGGAAATGACAAGACAGGAGTAGTGATACCCGGGACCTTCACGGGGTCAACACAACGTGGGTGGTCGCCATGGGTGGGCTATGTGGGGGGAGGGGAAAGGTCACAAAGGTCAAAGCCATCAATCAAGTTGACATAAGGTCCCGGGTATCACTACTGACAGGAACTGATGTGGCAGGAACAGGAAGTAACAGAGTTCAATATTCATTATTGAATGTAACATTGTTACCATGCTTAAAACCATGGATACCATCCAGGACCTTTGATGATAACTTTACTGATGAGCAGGTTAAATATAGTTTGGAACAGGGGTAGGTATAGAGATGGGCTTCAGGGATAGGACAAGTAAGGCCCCAATTAGGCAACATACAATTAAATTTCTTCTCGTACTTCACAAAGACTTCTACATAGCTAGCTGTCAACAGCTAGACGGAGAACATGAAGAAACAGGAAGAACATGAGTTGTTGTTGTTGTTATTTGTAAAAGTTAAATGCAGGTAATGGAAGGTTTATTCAGATTGATGTTTATATAAAAACAACTTATGCAAGAAGGAAATGTTGGAGTAATTCTTACTGTTCTAATCATCAAAGTCCTTATTGGCACCCATTCTATCATAAAGCCTAATTTGTTGTATCATGGTGCCTTAATTATGTTTTTAAACTGCTTGTGTTTTTATTTTTCATTTTTTTTAATGAGAGCATGCTGTATCAGTGTGTGGTTAGATCATCTCAATCTCATTCATCTTGGCCTTTGGATATCTTAATCACACGGAACAAATTTGCAGTTCCTGGTTTGCATCCAACTCTTAATTTTAACCTTTTCTTCTTTATACTATCCCCTTTGGAGAAAAGAGAGGGAGAGAGGTAACTGCATTACACAACTTTAACACCTGCTTTATCCTTGAATTGCAAACAGGCTGAATATGTGACTGTTGACTGCCGTATGCAGATTTTAAGATAATAAATAATAAGTTCACAGAGAAATTCGTAAAACACATTGATTTGGGTCCCCCAGAGGTAGTTCATTAGGCACTATAGGTGTTACAGAAAAGCAATCTCAGGCCCAAATCCTGCAAGTGAAATTTGTATTTTTAGAAAGCTTGGATTAAAAAGGGTGCTTGTCTCATTTTAGACACTGTGCTTGAATGAGAGCTGTTATTAGTGTGCAATTACCCTCTTTCTCTCTCTCTCTCTCTGATACCATCTGTCCTCTAAACATCACCAACAGATGGGGTGAACAAGCATGACGTTGAGCCTTTGGGCCTGACAACAAAAGCACTCTTTAGGGCTACCAATGAACTCACCCACTTTTATTGGCATCTGATTAAATGATCTGATTTAATATTACTGCTACTCTATATGAGCGATGTGATATGATGTGATACAGCTGAAAGGATTCACTGTTCCAAATCATTCAAAAGCAGATATACCAATGTATGTAACACGGACACAGTGTGAGTAGCAAGCGGGAAGAAATAAAGAGCAACATCTTATAAGCAGATGAATCAAAAGTGGAACATTGGTAGATATGACCCCATTTTGGTGCACTTTTTTTTGTAAATTTCCATATTATTGTCAATTAAACTATTATTTTCATTGCCTAAATTCACTTTAGTCCATTGAGTAAAATGAATGAATATGACATGATAAAATATTGACTAAATGTAATGGACATTTTGTCAACAAAAATCTTTGAAAAAATAACATTGTACATACTGTGAGAAACTGTAACAGAACTGCATAGTACTGTGAAAAGCTAAACATGTATTTGTTTGTTTGTTTGTGTCTTCACATACACAAACAATGGATTTAAAAAAAGTAACATTGATGTTATAGAGTGTCAGAGATGCTATTGACCTTGTTTCTATATCTCTTTCTCTTTGGTTGGTCTGCTGCTGAGGGTCTTTTATTTTCTGTCTGCCAGACTCTTTGTGGAGTGGAGCAGAGCAAATCCTCTAAACATGTGCATTGAAAAAGTTTTATATTTTGGCATTCTGAGAACATATAGTAATACTTTTGCGCTTCAAATCGTTCATTAACAAGTACAATAATAACTCACTCTGCCAACTTTTCATCATCCAATCAATCCCTCATAGATAAAATAAAATCTAAAAGGAACCAATGGTCATAAAATGTCCTGTTGCACTCAGAAATGCATCAGATTACAGAGGTAAAATGTGCAATCAGAGGCATCACTAAATCTGGGCTGAAGCGGCTGTAGTCCCATTTTTTCTAGATAACTCCAAATGTTTTTGAGGCACATGAGTAAAAGAAATACGTTAACTTTGACTGTTATTCAAAGGTCATTATAGACTAGCCACAATACAAAAGCATTACTTGACTATATTTATCTATAGAAACAATAATAATTCTCAACCTGACATAAGCAATACAAGGAGCATTTTGTGCCACTGTATCCTTGCACACAGCCACAAACTTCAGTTTATTATTGTTCATTGGTGGAAGTTTCACGGGCTTGTGCCTGCTCTCTGTTCCGCCCACACCTACTGTATCAGTGAAAATGAACTGCGGGTAAGTTTTACCTGCAAGTAACTTTTCTCCAAGCGGAATGAGCTGAATGCAGAATTTTGAATAATGTCAGTCCACAAAATCTGACGATGGGTGTTGATAAGTTGATACAGCCTGAAATAATAATTTACATTGTGTTTGTTCATTTAGGGCAGAGAAGAACTGACCTTCGACTGAACCTGGTTTTTAGCTTTTGTTTTCTTTGCAACACTGACACAGTTATTGAACTGAATCAATACTGAGCTAAATTGAGCTGAATAATGACACTAATGTCTTCTGTCGAGATGATTTATTGCTGAATTAAATTTTCTTTTATGATTTATAAACTTTGCAACACACACTGTTACTGAACTGAATTGAATCAAAACTGAACAAACTTGAGCTGAATAATGACCCTGTTGCCTTCTGTAGAGCTGCTTATAGCTGAAATTAATTTGTTTCATAGCTGATAAACTTTACAGCATCACTACTATTGAACTGAATTTAATCAACATTCAACTAAACGGAATTAACTGGAATTAAATTTGTTTCTTAATTGATAAATTCTGCAACTAACACTTATTTTATTCTTTATTTCTGTGAAGCTGCTTTGAAGCAATCTATATTGTATAAAGCACTATATACATAAACGTGACTGTTACTAAGCAGTTCCATATGTTTTCTTGAATTCAGACACACGGTTAGCTGGTCTTGACTGATATGATAATTTGCGCAAGATCAGGCATGAGTTGCCACTATTTTGAAATCATTTTATTGTAGTACTGTATGGAATACTGTTACAATATTAATGAATAAATACAATTTCTGGAGGATCTGGCTGAAACCCACAAAGATTCCACAAAGAAAGGATTCTTGATTCAGCCAGGACTCAAACCAGGGGTCTTCTTGCTGTGAGGTGATAGTGCTACCCACTGAGCCACCTCACCACCCAATTAGGAATATGTGTATTCATTTAAAGATGAAACAAATAAGTGAAGGTAAAGCAAATAACACTCATCTTCCAATCACCAGTCCACATTTCTCTTTTACTCAACAAAAGCTAAAAGTTAAATCCTCACAGCCATCACATACTGTATTGCCATCACACAACGCTACTTCATAGAAGCCAAAATGTGTGAAAAAGTATTTAATAGGCTACTCCATCAAAAGAGTAAACACAACTACAAGCCAAGTATACTTAGCATATGTATTTTAAGTATATCTCGATCAAAAGATAAAGTACAATTGTAGGCCAAATATACAGTCTTTTCTGTACACTTGTCAATATAAGCCAACCATACTTAAGTATAATATTAAGTATATCTCTAATTATTCTGAAAATATACTTTCTTATTTTTAGTTTAAAATGATTAAACTAATAAGCACACTTGAATAAACTTCTTCTTTATTTTTTTTGTAAGAGTTCCTTTTCTCTGTGTATGTAACTGAAGTAGAGTGGTGTTTACTACACTAGCACTTGAAGACAAATACCAGTGAGCATTTTTGAGAAAGGAATGAAAATCAGCATTCCCCCATCACTCTGGTTTTCACTCCCCCCCATCACTCTCCATGTCATTGAAACCTTATATGTCAATCTTGAGGCAATGAGCAAAAAGTCTCTCTTTCTTTCTCTCACCAGTTTCTCCAGTTAAATTTGCATGTGAGGAAATGTGTTCAAGTCTGGAATTTTGCAATTCAATTTGCAGAGATGGCAAAAGTACACACATCCTTCACCCAAGTAGAAGTACAGATACTCATGTTTAAAAAGGCTCTGGTGAAATTTGAATTATTGACTACACTTTTTACTCAAGTTAAAGTAAAGAAGTATGGGCTCTGACATGTACTTAAGTAAAAAGTAGCCATTACAACTACAAGTTTTAGTGTCGCGCGAGTAACAGGACCTCACATCATATTAATACATTAATAGAAGAGAAATTTAAATTTACATTTTGTTAGGTATTGAATGTATCCAGGCTGGACAGCCACCTAGAGAAAAGGCTAAGGTGACGAGAAAAAAAAAAAAAACATGCTAGATTATAGGGTGATTCTGGCTTTTGTTCTTGGAAACAACACAGAATTATGATGCTTTAAAAATGGCACAAATGTGATGAGTTATACTGCAAATGTTATTGAAATGCAAACAAAGACAATTAGAGTGCACGCATAATTTACACCAGGGGGCCTATAACTATAAATCATTATTAGAAATATCTAAGGTTTTATTATAAAATATTATGATAAAATATCTGTCAAGGTAACTACTTTTTTGACAGGAAATCATATGCATCCGCTGAAAGAAAAAACACTTTCTATGAAGCCTGTATATATAATACAGCATAAGGGTATTCTTAAAGCATTATAATGAGTGTATAATGTATTATGAAAAAAAACAACTTTTAATAAGTTGTATAATCTCATGATTAATCATAACAACATATCCTCATGATTAATCATAACAACATATAACAATTATAATGCATTATGTTTTAATGCATTATAATATTTACTTATTTGTGGTTATAGTTTTTAAGAGTATGATGATAATACACAATGAACACAATGCATCCACTTAACTTACAATGGATTATATTTCCCATAGTTATAATGTATTATAAGTCTCATATCTTGCCATTGTGTGTCACTGATGCCTCAAAAGTGCTTGCTCATCACAACTCAGACTTTCCAATGAAGGTAGTCATAGCAGAAACAAAGGAAGAATATGGAAAACCATATAGCATATTGTTCACTACTCATGGGCGACATTTGTCTCTTGAGTCAAATTTACATTTAGCATTTGATGTTGATTTGATAGGAAACATTATAATTGGTACTTATTATTGCCATCATTGTACAGATTGAGAATTCATTGCACTGATTTTAAATTCAGTTGAGGTATCTGACATAATATGACATAACATTGATCTTTTATATGAAGTCTTCAGAGCC
>NW_015634028.1:1253046-1263339 GCF_001515625.1 Sinocyclocheilus rhinocerous | reverse complement strand
AAAAAAAAAAAAACATGCTAGATTATAGGGTGATTCTGGCTTTTGTTCTTGGAAACAACACAGAATTATGATGCTTTAAAAATGGCACAAATGTGATGAGTTATACTGCAAATGTTATTGAAATGCAAACAAAGACAATTAGAGTGCACGCATAATTTACACCAGGGGGCCTATAACTATAAATCATTATTAGAAATATCTAAGGTTTTATTATAAAATATTATGATAAAATATCTGTCAAGGTAACTACTTTTTTGACAGGAAATCATATGCATCCGCTGAAAGAAAAAACACTTTCTATGAAGCCTGTATATATAATACAGCATAAGGGTATTCTTAAAGCATTATAATGAGTGTATAATGTATTATGAAAAAAAACAACTTTTAATAAGTTGTATAATCTCATGATTAATCATAACAACATATCCTCATGATTAATCATAACAACATATAACAATTATAATGCATTATGTTTTAATGCATTATAATATTTACTTATTTGTGGTTATAGTTTTTAAGAGTATGATGATAATACACAATGAACACAATGCATCCACTTAACTTACAATGGATTATATTTCCCATAGTTATAATGTATTATAAGTCTCATATCTTGCCATTGTGTGTCACTGATGCCTCAAAAGTGCTTGCTCATCACAACTCAGACTTTCCAATGAAGGTAGTCATAGCAGAAACAAAGGAAGAATATGGAAAACCATATAGCATATTGTTCACTACTCATGGGCGACATTTGTCTCTTGAGTCAAATTTACATTTAGCATTTGATGTTGATTTGATAGGAAACATTATAATTGGTACTTATTATTGCCATCATTGTACAGATTGAGAATTCATTGCACTGATTTTAAATTCAGTTGAGGTATCTGACATAAAATGACATAATATTGATATTTTATATGCAGTGTGTCTTAAGAGCCATATAGGATATACTGTATATAATATGTTGCTTTTAGATAAATCGCTCAGAGGGGTTTGACCAATCAGTTTGACAGACAGACTACTAGGTTATTTATTTGTACAAATCATCCAAGCACCCCAATCCTAGCCATTTCTAATATACATTTGATTAATATTGCTAAATATTATTAAATTGTAACGAAGTTAAAGATCCATCTTTGATTGCCAAAAGAATTCCTGGTGCAGTTCCCTGCAGCCAATTAGATTTTACGTAGCATTTTCATCGGTCAGTCCTGGAAGTCTGATTGGTTGATAACTTTTGACAACGTTTAGTCCAGGTGCGAAAATAATTTATTTCTATCGCAAGAGCACGGAGAGATTTGAGAGTGCACAGGACGCAGTTTGAGCGCGCACATATGCACACTTTGAGCGAGAGGAGAGATTTGCGATTGCCATGGACACGTTTTAAGTGCGCGCACACCCTCCGGGCGAGAGCAGCGTATATCTGAGAGCACGCGTCCGGTTTTGTGCGAGAGCAAAGGAAATCCGCGTGTGAGTGGAGAGATTCACACTCACGCATAAAATTAATGTACTTTTTCGCTACAACAGTGCGCTCTCGACATTTGTCAGTAAAATAACGATATCAAAAGTGTGGGGGTCGATTGCTGTCTTTTCAAAACTGAGGGGGTCATGACCCCCCCGTGTCAACGGCGCGCCTGCCCCCACCTAATGTCGCCCATGGCTACATACATAACCAAAACAGTTGTTGGTTCACTTGATGCTGCATCAGTAGCTGACGCTAGGGGACCACTACACCACAGCGTCATACTATGAAGTGGCTGCCAGTTTATCAGCCTGTGAAAAATATATATTGTTACGCAGTCTGACAGAAATTAAAAACTGACACCTGTTCAGACAGACAAAACCTGGGAACCAGATAAACATCCATGTTGTAAAATCTGGTAAAAGTGTGAGGAGAGGCACAGTCTGCTGTTACACAAATATTTCAAAGATGCACCCTTAAACAAAGCCTGAAAGCGGCACCTTACTAGAGTATACTTGAATACTAAGAGGCAAAGATGACCTCATGGAAGATCCACCTCTTCCCTGCTAAACCTCTGCCATTGAGACAACCTTAAACTGGAAAGCTTTTCCAAAAGAAAACCTGAGGAACTTCCTGTGTTTCTGAGGTTTGCTTTTAGGGGTGCAATATTGAGTTCTTCCTCTCGACCGAGCCTTATCGCTTTGCACCTTCACAAAGTGTACTCAATTACATAGATGACTGGCCCAGCTGGAGGAGTTTGCAGCTCATCATTGAGATGTCATCCTGGCTTACTTGAGGTGGGTTTGAGATTGAACCACAATAAAAGTGTGTTGCGTCTCAGACAGACAACAGTTTTTCTTGTTGTGGTATGGGACTTCACCACAATGCAGGCAATTTCTGTCCATCAATACCAGAAACATTTGGTTCTTATTTCTGCAGCTGTCAACGTAATACAGTTGAGTTTACTGCACATGAGGCCCATCCAGTGGTGGCTCAGGAGGAGGGGGTTCCACCCCTTGTGCAATCCCCTGCATATAATGAGGGTTACACAGTGAGGGCTTCATACAGTGAGGGCTTCATACCTTCATACCTTTTCTATTTGGAGAATCCCAGGCTTCTGATCTTGGGTCCCTCACTTGGTCGGTGTTGCCTGCACAAGACTATCACAACGAATGCCTCTCTCAAGGGCCATCCAACTTGTGGGCACTGGGAAGGCCCTCATCTCTTGTGGCACATAAATTGTCTGGAAATGAGGGCTGTGTTTCTAGCATCAAAACACTTCCTCCCAGACCTCAGGGGCTACCATGTGTTAGTGTGGACGAACAACACATCGGTAGTCACCTACAAAAATCACCAGGGTGGGCTGCATTCACGCCCCCTTTTCATGTTGATGCTTAGGGCTGAGGATAAACTTCTCTCCCTGAAGGCAGTTGACATTCCTGGGCACCTGAATTGGTGAGCAGACATCCTGTCGAGATAGGGGCAGAGGCAGATATTGTCAACTCCATCCGGAAATAGCGTAGTACATATGAAAAAGGTACAGCCGAGTGGAAGTGGGCTTGTCCCTTCTGGTTCACACCATTGGGGTTGGATGCCATGGTACCGAAGTGGCCAAGGCTGCGTCTGTACATATTTCCCCAAATGCTCTACTACTTGGAATTCTAGTGATGGTTTGTCAAAACAAAGTACGTCTGATAATCGTAGCTCCATTCTGGCCATCCTGAGTAAGGTTTTCGGATGTGGTGTCTCTCCTGGAAGGCTCTCCGTGAGAGATTCCAACCAGGAGGGACATTCTGTCTCAGGTTTGGGGGACAATCATTCACCCCGACTGGAGATTTAGAGACTAAGGTCTGGTCCTGAGGGGTACCAGCTCATAGACTCCTGTCTTTCGACAGAGGACATTGATACCATTCTCAACACTAGAGCTCCCTCCACTAGAAGACTTTATGCTTTTAAGTGGTGTCTCTTTTGCAGTGTGAAGAGAGTCACTTGAATTCAGTTAGCTGCCCAGTTGGTTTATTGCTGAAATTATTACCAAAGTCTCTCAGCAGGTCTGACCCCTTCTACCTTGAAGTTTTACTTGGCCACCCCTTGCCATGTTCACAACGACGGGTTTCTGTGGGGGGATTCAACTCTCAACTTGTACATACAAGATGCAACTTGTATCTAATTTCCTGCGTGGTGACAGGCAGCTTAGGCCTATCTACAGACCATGAGTTCCTTCCTGGGATCTTTTCATCAACCACTCAGACTGGTGGTGTATAACCAATCAACTTTTTGTCTGCTTTGGCTGGCACAACCAACTATCCACTGCCACCAAACAGACCATGACACATTGGGTTTCTAATGCAATTTATTTTGCCTACGAGGCACACAGAATCACTTCGCATATAAGCATCAGAGGCCTGGACTGTAGCTGCTTAAAAGGCATTATCAAGAGGTATGCTTATGCAGGATGTTTGTGCTGCAGCAGGCTGGTCCTCTCTGCACTCATTCATTAGGTTTTATAGTGGATTCAGCCCCAGGATCCCAAGTTCTTCTAGGCTTATTCATTCCTGTAACCACAGGTTTGTGCTTGTGTATACAGTCTTTTGGGGCTTACATACATTCAGGGTTATGTACGAGACCCGCTTGCCTGAGAAGAGAAAAAAGATGCTGCTCTCTGAAGGCATTGTTGCACTGAATCGGGGAGAGAAAAGTGTTGTTCAAAAGATACAGTTAAGCTATTGCTGTCTGAAATGCTAAATGCAGAAAAGCAGAATCCCAAGAACAGTGTGGAGAAAGGCAGATATCCTTAAATGATCTCATACAGTTCTTTGATTAGCCCATCCAAAAACAGAAGAATGTACAATATGAGTGGCACCCTGTTGTAATCATGAGCACCATTCCCATTCTCCAAAGGCATTACTGCATGGAGCATGAGCGAGAAATTCTTTCATTTTCAAAATATCAAAATATGGGCGGTTTAACAAGTCCATTAAAACGCAGTCTATCACAACATTGAGTGGGCCTTTGAATGAGTACTCATGATCTACATAAACACATGAACAGGAAAAAAATGCTACATAATGTGATAAATATAAATACGATTATTACGTTTTTCTAAACATTTGTATATTTACGTGTGTGTGAGTTTATGTGTTTGTGTGTGTGCACATCTTTATATGTACTCACTACACATATGTGTGTGTGAGAGTGTGTGTACATGAAAAAGCTGAGGGACGCAGGTGCACACCCTCTGTACACTCCACAGTAAAGAGGGCAGCTGCTGTGAATAAAATATTCCCCCACGTCTCTGCAGCCTAACTTAGACTAATCACTTGTACTTGTACGTCAGCAAAGCCACACAGAGGTGCTCTCACAAGGGACAGGATGAGGAGAAGAGAGAGATGAGGAGAAGGATGAAAGGGGGATGTAAGGAAAGAAGGAAGTGTGGATATAATGTACTGAGAGAAAATTAGAAGAGAAGATTATGGAATGACTAATGATTAGTAATTATCTAATAAGCTCTCAGTCACCCATACATGATTTGATGAATTTATATGAAACACTTACAAGTAGCATTTACTGAAAACATCCAGATTTCACATACAAAGATGATCTTTGGTCTGCACTTTCAGAAAATAACTGATATTTCTCTGTTGATTTGAAAGGATCCTTAAACTAAATGTGATATTCCACAAACAGGGTACAATCTATATAAGTATCTATGTAAGTTTTTATTTTATTTTATTTTATTTTCAATGAAGTGTCAGTGAAAAGAAGTAGACTAACCTAGACCTGATAACAAACAAACAAAAAAATAAATAAACATAAAAAATGTAGTTTCCAGATCTCAAACAAAATATTATTTTACAGACTCTTTTATTTATTGTTAATTTTATATAATGGCAATTTTTGCCAAACTGGAACATTGGTAAAAAACCTGTTAATAGGGGTACCCCTTTAAAAGGTACACCTTACATTTATATCAGTGCCTAAGTAATACATTTTAATACAATTTGAAAGGGTATCACACCAGTGACAACTTTTGTACCTTTTTTGCTTTTCTGAGAGTGTATAATCATTTTGTAAAATCATCATATCTATAAATTCAAAAGCTGTTACTCAGTAAGGCCTAGCTAGAATAGGACCATATGTGGGTTTGTAATTAATAATAATAAAAAAAGAAAAATAACAAAAACTTTGGTTATCGCATGGTAATACATGACAAACAGTAAACAAACAGGACAATTTTCTTCATTATGGAAGTTCATTATGGTTGCTTTTTATGCAGGGAAAATCAGAGGACAGCAATATACAATAGCATTAGAAGCTTTAGGGAATATGCCAGACATCCGCCTGCTTCCTACATTTTGCATCTTGAGCCAAACACCAGTGCTTCTAATAGAGTGAGTGATTCAGTTTTAGGTCGATCTTTTCTGAATTAAAACTACTTTCAGTGCTTTCACTGGTGTTTGGTAAGAGAAATTCTACACTGAGAGATGTAAAAGCAAAACACGTTTTTTAGAGGGAAATACTACCTTTGATTCAACGGTTGTCTTGATATTGCATTTCTGCACTATTCCACCTAATTCAGCAGATGCCAAATGGGTAATTCAGCTTCTCTGTCTGAAGGACAGACAGAACTATACCAAATGTGTGAGAGATGTTATTTGGAACATGCACAGCCCAAATAGATTAGAAAATTTTAATCCAAGCAAGCTCCACTCAACAGTAGGCCAACAAGGCAACAAAACAGGCACACTCAGCGCCTGAATCAAAGTAAACACTCCAAATTTAGCCTTGGACATTCAGAGCTATCCTCAATGAAATGAGAAATAGAACTTTTATGAGTGCAAATGAATGGCTGACACATCAAACTATTAGCAGAAAGAGACTGTATGTGAGGTAATTTTAGGATATAGCAGCTTTTGGATGAAGTGAATTCACATGAATTATTTGTGTTTAAAAGTCTTTATTTGGTGGATAATGGTATACATTCCCCAGATGAGCAAAAGGGAAAAAAATGATTTGATGTAGTGTAAAGGTTCCAAAACAGTTCTTCGAAAATGCTGTGCCAGCTTTATGTTAATATACAATGCAAATCTGCATTGCATTTCAAATGTTGGGATGTAACATGCCTGTGAATGTGAGATGGTAATTTTTTTTATTCATATTTGAGACATCTTTTGGATTCCAACTTGTGCTTCCAGCCAGGGACTGTGGAATCTATGCAAGTATATAGATAATTAACAAGCAAACAAATGCTGTTTGTCACTTAGATGACAAATTAGGCCATTTTATTATGCATATTTTGGTTATAGTTCATCTCTCTACAGTAGCCACAATAAATTAAACATGGATGATAACAATGCTGCTGGTTCATTTTCAGAAATATGGCTTAATTTGTCTGATAATTAAGAGGATAATGAACTTTATTAATATAATACTGAAGTTTACTTACATTATTTGCCACAAACCACAAGAATACTGACTATAAATCATTTTTTACTTGATAACTGCGACAGCTAAAACAGCATTTCGAATAATTCATGAACCTGCATTCACTACTGAAAATTTCTCTAATCCATTGTTTGTCATCCTAACTCAAGTATCAAAATATTTTTTTTTCCAGTTATAATTATAATAAGGGCGGGCTTTTATGCACAGTTTCCAAGTCGTCAACACATATATTCCCAATAGCATATTAGGCCACCTTGCTGAAATTAACAGACACTATTAGCGATGTTTCCTGAGAATGACCCAGCTCTGAAATCAATAGAACTAATTAACAAACTGTTAATTAAAGACTGGTTGACTGGTTTTATAGACAATATTAATTGGGTATTGGTTTCAGCCTCAATCCTCATTCTTTTCTTCATTTATAATGACCACAGACCTGCTATGGAGAGTCAAAATGACTTAAATAACAAAGCCAGCAACAGAAAGAAGTGATTTAGAGGATGATAGTGAGGGGTCGGTCTGCCAGAGTGACTATTTAGTCACTAGACTATTTAGTGCCACTGCTTATGGCTGGAGTGGATCTCAATCCACCTCTCATCTGTTCAGCTTATACAGCAGTGGTGATCTATGAGGGTGCAGGTGTAAAACACTCAAGTGACAGCTCTCTTTTTTTAATGATGTTGTACCTAATGGACAAAAGTGCAGGGATCTCCATGGCAATTCAAGCAAAAAATCTCTTGGGAGAGAGGTGCTCAGTGAGGGTGCATTAACAGGATTCAGACACTACCGCAACACTTTAAAGGATCAGCCAATCAAGGCTTCTAATGCTTCGTTCTACTTCACTGGCTGTGTAGACGCCCGACATTACATTCCAATTATGAAAGAAATGGCGGCGGTGGTGGTGGTGGTGATGGGGGGAATAAAATTAACCTTCCTTTAAATCCTTTTCAATAAGGCAGAAGGTGCACTTAAGTCCAGGGTTATTAAAGTTGAAGAGGCAGAATCAGATATTTCATTCCTTGATTTTTCGCCTGACTTATTATGAAGAAATAATTTAATAATGTGGATAGAGGGGATTATATTGAGTCATAATGACCTGAAAGCACATCAAATAAATTTTTTCAAAGTCCCTGTCAAGTAATCTGCTTTAGAAACTATTTGCTGTAAAAGACCTTGGAATGTCCAGTATTTATGGTGAAGTGTGTAATTTATGGACCACCAGCAGTGTGCAATGTAATCGCAAAAAAAATCCTCCACTAAATTAGTGTTCCATAAATAAAACACATTTTGTGACATGCTGGGTACATTTTTTATTTATTTTTTTTAATGAAAAGTACATTCACTGTTGTATGCAAGAAATGGGATCATTAGTCTGGTTGCAACTGGCACCCCATACCACAGAACCACAGTGTTTACTCTTTTTGGAGAAATCAACATAAGAATGGCTTATGCATATGAAGCTGGGATAGGAGACTGTTACAGGGCTGACAAGACGTGAGACGTTATATATATACTTATTTATTTGATATTTTCACAAAAGGGCTCAGAAAGAGTAAGATAAGAAAGAAAACAGAAAAGTGTAAATAATAAAGAATACACAATAAAGAAAATACTCTGGACATTTGGAATTTTCACAAACACTTCTGCAGGATTTTTTTTGTGGGAAACGAAGACAAAGGAACAAGAAAAACAGCTGATGGTAGTCCACGAAAACTGCACACACTTTGTATCCTGTAGAAAGAGACAAAATGTAACAATGTATAAGCCAGCTAGCTGAACTAACAAAGCTTACAGATTTTTGAGTGTTGGTGAATTTGACTGTGCTTACATTCATTCACATGTTGCAGTGTGTGTGCCTTCTGTTGAGTGCCTCTTCTGTTGCCTATAATGGCAAAAGGCAATATGTAACATACTCAATATAATCATACATCCCCTTACAGAATGAGGTTAAATGTGCGTCACACTGTTACAGGGCTGACAAGACGTGAGACGTGCGGATCCATATGCAAAGCTTTTATTAGGAGAAGACAGAGACGTGGTCATAAAACAGGCATGGGTCGGATAATGGCAGACAGGTATAAGGCGGGCAAGACACAAGAATAATCTTAGGGCTAGCGTGGGTCGACGATTGGCAGACAGAGTCACAGGGGCAAGGCTAAAGGGAGAAATCCAGGAAAACAGGCGAAGATCAAAACCGGAGAAAACAGACAAGGCAAGGCAAGGCAAGGCAAGGCAAAACTAGGCTAGGAGGCTAACGGGGCTCTGTAGTGTAGCTATCCGACGATAAGTGCTAAACAATACTCGGCAGAGGGAAGGGATCAGAGTGAGTGTTAAATAGTGAGGGAGTGATATGAAACAGCTGGGTGCAATCAGTGTTGTGTGCAATTGGTGAACCAGCTGTGTGCAATCAGTGCAATCAGTGCAGTGTGCAAACCGTGCAATGAATGATGGGATATGTAGTCCGGGATGCTATGCAACAGTTTGTGTTGTGCGAGAGTCAATGTAATTGAAAGGGTGACCTCTGGTGGTGAATGAACGGAAGTCCATGGACAGGATTCGTGACAGAGACAGTATTTAAACATCAACAAATTACACAGTGCACCTGTAGTGAAATGTGTATTAGACTCTTTGATGTTCCAGGTTTAAACAAGATGTATAAAAATATCAAATTTGTGTTGAAATTATTGGTCAGTTTACTAAATGGTACATATATTTTGGTATTCATCAGCCATTCAGTTATTGCTCTGTTACAGTAAAAGGAATAGTTCATCCAAAAATGGAAATTCTGTCCTCATGTAATTTCAAACTATGACGAAGGAGAACATATTCAGCTTGGAATATAGCATACATTCTTTTAGACTGTTTGGTATCACTTTACAGTAAGGCTCCACTAGACAAAGATTAAAAAAATGCTTTAGAAGTATTTTTCACTGTTAGCTCATGTTAACTAATGTGTTAGTTAGCATGAACTAACAGTAAAAAAAAAAAAAAAGTCTAAAGCATGTGTTAATCTGTCAATTTTAATTTCACATTTTACTAATACATTATTAAAATCATTACATTTATTGTTACAAAACTAACATTAACAAAGATTAATAAATACTGTAACGAATGTATTGCTAATTGTTAGTTAATGCATTAATTAACATTAACTAATGAGACATATTGGAAAGGTGTTTTTACCAATGTTTTTATTTATTTAATTATTTATTTATTTTATTTCTGCATCCATTCATTTAAAAAGTACAGCATCAACTTTTTTTGCGAAGCATCTTCTTCATCATCAAAATAAAGCAAGACAGCATTCAAACCACTTGAGGGAGATGGGGAAAAAATAAAATTTTGGGGTGAATTATTATGAAGGAGGTGACAGATACCAGCTCTCT
>NW_015634028.1:1234067-1252973 GCF_001515625.1 Sinocyclocheilus rhinocerous | reverse complement strand
CGCTCCCCCCCCCCCCCCCAATATTCTCAATAAAAATCAAAACCATAAAAAGCTTACCACAGCCAAGTATTCATTGATAATTCTCAATAGTGTTGTTTGTTCTGTGTTCAATAGGGTTACTATTCTAAATAATTAATAAACTAAGTATGTATTTATGCTGTAAGACGATTATTGGCATTACTGGTATATCAGTTAACAACCATGCACAGGAAAAATCCAAATAAAGCATGTATGAAAACTGAAACAATGAATTAGTGTACGTACGTCTGAACATCTATTTATCACCTTTGTTAAGTTAAACATGCATTGTAACATAAGCTCAGTAAACAGGTATTAAACAATGCAACTGTGTGACTTAAATAACTCCTAATTAGCCACATAGGAGCTGTCTGCTATATCGCCATATGGCTTGGAGAAATGAATATTTGCTAACATTTCCTTGGCACATAAATATGTACAGCTTGTCATGCCATCAGAGGGAGAGAGATATTTTTACATGCACTTGAGGGTGTCATCCATACCAGATTGTGCTTGTAGTAACAACAACCTGAATGAGTCTGTTCACTGTATGTGAAGCCACCACAGGAACAGACATTTAGAATTATGTTAACCTACTTCATTAATACAGCATATATGGTTTATCTGTCTATACTGTATATACATGCTTATTAACATCTCAAATGAAATGAGGGCCCTTTTGACAGCAGCTGAAGAATAAAGTTATTCTATGTGAAACGATCAGAGTTCATCTTTCTGAGTTTGGGAGGGAGGTGCCCGTCCATGCGGCCTCCTCCCCCAGCCATTCTTTGCAGTTTTGGTGGCAAGTCCGCAACCGATTTGCTGATGGCCTCTGTAGCAATCTTAGTTGTCTTGGTAACCTGCTTTTCCTCTGAGACCCCAGGCACAGAACTGATGCGTTGGAGCTTCATGGGCAGTTCGCCAAGGCTGTATGTCATTTCTGATGTGGTGGAGCTCATTCTCAGGAGCTTCCTGGGCAGCCCGTCTCTACCTGTCATCTTCTGCACCTTGGCTGGTAATTTGGTCGTGCTCTCCTGATCCTCCAGCAGTTCCAGGCAGTCCAGGGAGTTGTTCTTTTCTCTGCTATTGCACAGTGACGGGGCCATGAGCGGAGAGGACATGAGTAATGCCTCATCCTGCTCTTTCACACTGTAGGGAGGTGTGGGAACCTCAAATGTGGCGTGGAACTGAGAATAATCCACTTTAAAGAAGCCCTCCTCCAGAGAGATGACTGGGAAAAATCTGTGGCCCCACAGCACCTCGTCCTCTGTGTACGACGTCCGTGCTTGACAAGTCATGCCTATCAGAGAAAATACATGAAAAGGAACAGATGGAGTAATGAATGAAGCAGTCAAAGATTAATCAATCTAACTCAGTTAGGAAAAGCACTGCTGCACTCTGAAGAGTATCATACTCAATTCTTTATTAGAACAGTACAGCACAGTAATGATATTCCTCAAACATTCTGGCTAATATTTTTTTCTAAACTCCAAGCTCTATGTATTAAATATTAATTCAGTCTGAACCACTAAAATTAAACATTGTATGTTTACTTGACCCTAGCTTAAAGATATTTTTTTTCAGCAACCAGTTTATCCTTAACCTTAATCCTTAACCTTCTGACTTAAAGTAAATGCTACAGAAAGTGCAACATATAATCACTTTTTCTAATCTTTCTGTTGGTGCTGTTGCTTCCTTTTTTTCATAGACTAAACTTCAGTGGTTGTGTACGACCAGCTATATCATAACTATAATTTAATACTATTCAGTTTCCAAATTATTCAAAATTCTATGATTTATATATCAGTGGTGCAACTGTATTTCCTCTTATGGAGAAAAAAAGTCATAATTGACTGGATCACAACAAGCCATGAATGTAAATCTTGCCAGGCCTCACTTTCTATTGTCTCACAATGTTTAAACATTCAGGCACCATCTTTACCTTATCAAGCCAGAACAAATAGAAACAGATTAGGAGAATCAGATTAGCTACATTTTGCTCTGTCTCTCTGGACCTTATGAAAGTGGTGAAGAGGCTTTGCTTTCAAGTGATTAATTGTCATATCTTGACACAATTTACATGCAATATTAGCTTTAGTGCTTTATGCATAAATTCACATGTAACAATGTATGCAATATAAATCTACTAACAAAACCATGAAAAAATCTCATACATAAAAGGTTTGCAAAGACTGAGGATTTGTTGTCTTGTGTATTAACAGGTGTATTAAATTGTTGTGCCAACAACAGTGACACCCACCTCCCTGATTTGTTGAATGATTTTTGAGCCCAGTCTCATGAAAATGCGTATAAATAGTACGCCAAATAAAAATTAAAAACACGTGGTATTGATTCGCAAAAAGGGACTTTGGCGTGCATATGATACGCACTTGTTTGGCGTGCATGTAATACGCAGTTTTCGTGTGCATATGATACGAAATTTGTAGCCGTGCATATGATACGCAGTTTTCGCATACATATGATACGCATCTACCCCACAATCCTAATCCTACCCACCACGTGGGATATACACCCCAAAGTCAATTTTTGCGTATCAATACCACGAGTTTTCGTTTTTATTTGGCGTACTATTTATACGCACTTTCATGAGATCGGGTTGTGATTTCTATGCACGGTTTGAAGCTCTGAATGACACACAGGCACTTAAATCCATGCCCATTCCTGAGGAGCAGGTGCTCTGTCTGGCTTCAGCTGACGTAAGGAGGCCATTATCTAGAGTCAATCCACGGACTGCTGCAGGCCCAGACAACATTCCAGGAAGAGTGCTCAGGGACTGTGCTGACCAGCTGGCAGATGTCTTCACTGACATCTTCAACATCTCCCTGAGTCAGGCTGTGGTCCCTGCGTACTTCAAAAAGACCACCATCATCCCGGTGCCTCTGAGGAGCAGGTGCTCTGTCTGGCTTCAGCTTCACTGGTGCCTAAGCCGGTGACATGTCTCAATGATTATCGCCCTGTAGCACTGACTCCCATCACAATGAAGTGCTTTGAACGTCTGGTCAAAAGACACATCCACTCCACTTTGCCCTCTTCACTAGACCCTCTACAATTTGCATACCGCCCCAACCGCTCTACAGATGATGCTATCTCCTACATACTGCACTCCGTCTTATCACATCTGGACACAAAAGAATCATATGTCAGAATGCTGTTGATTGACTTTAGCTCAGCGTTCAATACAATCATTCCAGAGCAACTAGTGAGTTAACTCTCTCTACTGGGTCTCAACACGCCACTCTGCAACTGGATTCTAGACTTCCTGACAGAGAGACCACTGTCAGTGCGCATGGGTGGCAGAACATCAGGCACTATCACATTAAGCACAGGTGCCCCTCAAGGCTGTGTTCTCAGTCCACTGCTGTTCACGCTGCTCACCTACGACTGCACAGCCAAGTCAGAATCCAACCTCGTTGTCAAGTTTGCTGATGCCAAGTCTCCCTCCCCTCTATCCAGGACATCTATCAGGCACGCTGTGTACGCAGAGCCTCTGCCATTGTGAAAGATTCATCTCACCCCTCCCACCAACTGTTTGACCCTCTGCCATCAGGCAGAAGACTAAGGTTCTGCAACAGCTTTTTTCCCAGGCTGTCAGAATCCTGAATAAGCTGATACCACCCAGCATCCTAATCCCATCATAAACTGCCTTCCCATGCCATCCCATGTCTACAGAAAAGAAAAAGAAAACACTCCAATGGACATTCGCATACATCTGCACTCTGCACTTTCACTTAGCTGTGCACTATAGACACTCTTTCACAACTGCACAATGGTCAGTTTACATACATGCACACTCAACTCACCCAATGTGCATTAAAGAACACTTTTCTAACATAATATCTGATCTGAGCCACCTCAATTGTGAATAAGCACTTTATTCTTACACTTCTAACATCTCTTACATTCCTACAATTTCACATTTATACCTCATTCAGCACTTCTGCCTTGTTATATTTATTGTGCGCGTCATGTTTATTGCTCGTTATATTTAATGTGCTCTTATGTCTAATTCCTGTTGTCATGAACACGTGTGCATACTTGTTTTGTCAGTGTCCTTGCACCTTGGTCCGTCAGAAATGACATTTCGTTCTTCTGTATACTGTGTTTGTGGAAGAATGACAATAAAAGTTGAGTTGAAGTTGAATTTTATCAGTGGTCCACTGTGTATGGCAGTGAAAAATAATAAAAAATGAAAGAAGAGATTTATTTATTTTGTTATATTACTGATATATCCTGATTTAACTAATAAAATGAGGGTCACATGAAATGAGATCAATATTTGTGTCCTTCCAGTGAACAGAATCTAGTTTGATCTTGCTTATATCCGACCTCAATAAAAAAAAAAGTACAATGTCAGTGATGAAAAGCATATGTCCTCAATACAAAAAGTAATACAGAGGAAGAGAATCAATAAAACTCTCACAAGAACAGAAGCAAAAGCCCATGTTATCAGCACAGCCCAGGCTGCCTTCAGCCAGCTGACTTATGGGCTAAGTATTTTAGTCTTCTGATTTTCAAGTAAAAAATGTCTTCCTGAGCAGACAAACCTTAACTCATCAAAATTCCTTTCATAACACTTTTTTAAACATTAGAAATATTTCAAATGAGGATTAGAGAAAAGTGCTGTGTACTGTACACTCTGTTCATTTGACTGTTCATAAGAGTAACACTATATTGGTATATATTGTGTGTGTGTGTGTGTGTGTGTGTGTATACTGTATAAATGTTATATTGTATTACAATGTAACTAAATTCCCTTTTAAGAGAACTTGCACTGTGTCGGAATGCTTTGGGAACGCCTCTGCATCCTGAAGCGTGTGCGAAATTTGCATGTGTGATCTCCTCAAGAGATCTTGTCTTGGTGTGGGATTTGATAACAATGCAGGCACGACTGTCTCCTGCTCGTATCTAGTGTCAAGCTAGACCAGTCATTCACTAAAAAACAGTTTCAGAGTCTGTTAGGTCTGATGGCAGCAGCGTCCAACGTGATACCTTTTGCCCTGCTGTGACCTTTGCAGTGGTGGCTCAGGAACAAGGAGTTTTCCCATAGGGGCAACCCATTTGGAGCAGATTTGGAGGGAGCTCGGCCAAGCTCAGGTGGACTTGGATGCATCTCGACAGACCTCACATTGTCCACTCTGGTTCTCCCTAACACATCCAGCTACTCTGGGACTGGATGCTATGGTGTAGATGGGGCCGAGGCAGCGCCTGTTCACCTTTTCCCCGATTGCTCTGCTCCCGGGAGTTCTGGAGAGAGTTCACCAGGATGGGGCTTGTCTGCTGCTAGCAGCCCTGTTCTGGCCGACCTGAGTATGGTTCTCAGACCTTGTGTCACTCCTCAACAGCTCTCCGTGGGAGATTCTGGTCAGGAGAGACCTTCTGATTCAGGCAGGCAGCACAATTGTGCGCCCTCGCTCGGAGTTATGGAAACTGTGGGTATGGCCTCTGAGGGGGCCCACATCATAGATTCCGGTCCTTCAACTGAGATTGTTGAGACCGTTCTCCACTCCAGAGCTCCCACCATGAGGAAACTGTACTCCTTGAAGTGGGCCCTGTTCACTTATTGGTGCAGTTGCCATCAGCAGGACCCAGTTAACTGCCAGGTTGGTTCAGTGGTGGAGTTCCTGCAGGAGGGGTTCTCCACAGGGTTGATTCCCTCTACCTGAAAGGTGTACGTGGCAGCCATAGCTTCTTACCACCATGATATAATGAGCACACTTGTGCCTTAAAGAGAAAGCGACGGGAAAGTACTTCTACTTAAAGAAAAGCCCTACAAACTGCAAGATCTACTTACATTTCGTTTCTCTTAGAAGAGAACAAACACAACCCCAGGCATTTATTCAATACAGTGGCTAAATTAATGAAAAATAAAGCATCAACAGACGCAGACATTTCCCAACAGCACAGCAGTAATGACTTTATGAACTTCTTTACTTCCAAGATCGATAATATTAGAGATAAAATTCTAACCGTGCAGTCATCAGCTACAGCATCGCATCAGATAATGCACTATAGATCCCATGAGGAATCATTCGACTCATTCTATGCTATAGGAAAAGAAGAATTGTATAAACTTGTCAAATCATCAAAACCTACAACATGTATGTTAGACCCCATTCCATCTAAGCTACTAAAATAGGTACTTCCAGAAGTCATAGATCCTCTTCTGAATATTATTAGTTTGTCAATGTCGCTAGGATATGTCCCCAAAATCTTCAAATTGGCTGGTATTAATCCTCTTATTAAAAACAACAACTTGATCCTGGAGAATTAGTTAATTACAGGCCTATCTCAAATCTCCCTTTTCTGTCAAAAATACCAGAAAAGGCAGTATCCTCTCAGCTATCTTAGAGAGAAATGGTATCTGTGAAGGTTTCCAGTCAGGAATTAGACTGTATCATAGTACTGAGACTGCTCTCATCAGAGTTACAAATGACTTGCTCTTATCATCCGATCTTGGTTGTATTTCTCTATTAGTGCTCTTGATTTTAGCGCTGCATCGACAACAACATTCTTTTGAGTAGACTACAAAATTATGTTGGCATTAGTGGAACTGCATTGTCATGGTTCAGATCTTACTTATCTGACCATCATCAATTCATAGCAATGAATGGAGAGATATCATATCAATCACAAGTACAGTACGGAGTGCCACAAGGCTCAGTACTAGGACCGTTGTTTTTCACACTTTACATGTTATCCTTGGGAGATATCATCAAGAAACATGGTGTTAGCTTTCACTGTTATACTGATGATACTCAGCTATATGCCAGATGAAACATACAAATTCGCACATCTAACATAATCCATAGTTAATATAAAAAACTGGATGACTAGTAATTTCCTACTGCTAAATTAAAAAAAAAGCACTTGATGGGTGCTCTGTTAATTCTTCATTAATTCCATCAGTTAGGAACCTAGATGTGATATTTGATAACAATCTTTCCTTTGAAAACCATGTTTCTAGCATTTGTAAAAACAGAATTTTTCCATCTTAAAAATATATCTAAATTACGACCTATGCTCTCAATGTCAATTGCAGAAATATTAATTAATGCGTTCATGATCTCCAGGTTAGAATATTGTAATGCTTTATTGGGTGGTTGCTCTGCGCGCTTAATAAACAAACTCCAGCTGGTACAAAACTGCAGCAGCTAGAGTTCTTACTAGAATCAGGAAGTACCACCATATTAGCCTAGTTCTATCAACTCTGTCAGTTTTAATCTAGATTAAAGACCTATCTCCTGGCATTCACATAATACACTATCACATATCTATAATTCAAATCCGTTAAATGACTGTTAGGCTGCATTAGTTATGCCAACCGGAACCGGGAACAATTCCCATAACATCCGCTGTACTCACTACATCGTAAGAGGAATGGCATCTACGCTAATATTAGTCTCTTTCATTCTTATTCCGAGGTCACCATAGCCATACAGATCCAGTCTGTATCCAGATCAGATGGTCACCGTAGCCACCCAGATCCAGTCCATATCCAGACCAGATGGTGGATCAGCACCTAGAGATGACCTCTACAGCCCTGAATGTCAGTGAAGACCATGTCAACTAGATGCACCCCAGAGACAGGTCCCCTGCGAAGACCTGGTCACCTCGACGACCATCGGCACAAGACCACGGGAAATAAACAAGTCCTTTGCACCTGTGTTGCAGAATGGAATTAAACCACGCCATGCTGTTTCGTCTGGCCAGAGGAGAACTGTGCCCCCAACTGAGCCTGGTTTCTCCCAAGGTTTGTTCTCCATTCCTGTCACAGATGGAGTTTTGGTTCCTTGCCACTGTTGGCTTTGGCTTGCTTAGTTGGGGACGCTTGACTGACTGATTGCACAGAAATTATTGGAAGAGAGCTGAATCATGACATCACTGAATCATCAATGAACTGAATTTAGCTGGAAAAATGACTCTTTGTTATTGTCTTGCATTAGTGACAAAATATTTTCCTGTTTGACACTGTAAAGCTGCTTTGACACAATCAGTATAGTATAAAGCGCTAGTCAAGTCAAGTCACCTTTATTTGTATAGCGCTTTATACAATACTGTCCAATAGTGTCTGTGCAATCAGTCAATCATCCCCAACTAAGTAAGCCAAAGGCGACAGTGGCAAGGAACCAAAACTCCATCGGTGACAGAAATTTAGAAAAAACCTTGGGAGAAACCAGGCTCAGTCGGGGGGGGGGGCAACACAGGTGCAGAGGACTTGTCTAGTTCCCATGATACAAATAAAGGTGACTTGCCTTGAAACGAAACACCCTTTAGGTGATCAGTCTTTAGGGAGGAACCCGTTGGTGACACATTTCCTCCGTGGTGCTTTGAAGTGACGTTACGTGTGGCCAAGTATGGTGACCCATACCCGGAATTTGTGCTCTGCATTTAACCCATCAAAGTGCACACACACACAGTAGTGAACACACACACACACCGTGGACACACACCCGGAGCAGTGGGCAGCCATATTGCTGCAGCGCCCCGGGAGCAGTGGTGGGTTCGGTGCTTTGCTCAAGGGTCTCACCTCAGTCGTGGTATTGAGGGTGGAAGAGAGCACTGGTTATTCACTCCCCCCACCTACAATCCCTGCCGGATCTGAGACTCGAACCCATGACTTTTGGGTTACAAGTCTGACTCTCTATCCATTAGGCCACAACTGCCTAATGGCTTTGAGGCTGAGGCTGAGGCCTGCAACTCACACTAGAATCCCAGCCTGATATTTGTCCATTGTCCTAGAAAGACTGTGTAGAGCTCCTTTTGAACCTATAGAGGAGGTTCCTGGATTTATTTTAACACTTAAAACAGTGTTTCTCTTAGCCATTTCATCTCTCAAGAGAGATGGTGATCTTCAGGCCCTGAGGCCTGGTTAAATTCCAAAGGTGCCCACTAAGGTTCCACAGGTCCTCCCCCTTTTTAGAAGCTCAGACCAGGAAAAGCTTAATTTAATGTCTACAGTCAGAGCAATGGACGCTTACGTCCACAGAGCTGGCCTGTGAAAAAAATCAGATCAACTTTTCGTCTGCTTTTGTCCGTTTGGTCCATTTCGTTCACCCTTGGGGGTCAGAGCTCACTCAACTAGGAGTATGTCAGCCTTTTTCTCTGGTGTTTCCTTGTAGGATATACAGTATGTGATGCAGTGAGTTGGTCATCCCCGCTTACTTTTGTCAAGTTTTATGACCTAGACATGGGATCCACTCCGGACTCTTCCGTCTTAGCTGTGCGCGTATGACTTCACACTAGACAGGCATTTGTCAGCATGGCGGTGTGGGTATTGTCATTCCCAAATCGTTCCGACACAGTGTGAGTTACCTTGAAGGGGAATGTCTCAAGGTTACATATGTAACCACGGTTCCCCGCGAGGGAACAAGACATTGCGTTTCCCTGCCATATTCCTGCATCACTGCGACCTATCAGAAGCTAATGAAGAAGCTTCCTGATCATTACATCACCCAGCCCGTGACGTCTCGCCACTCTATTGGACTGATTTCAGACGTGCTTCAGGACGCAGTCACGCACAGGTGTTCCCAAAGCATTCTGACACAGCGTCTCTTTCTCTCTTGGAGAACCATGGTTACATAAAGTAGAGACGTTTTTGCACAGTACTGTCTAATTTTCTGTCTATTAAGTTTTTCCTTTAGATTGTTGAATAGTAATCATGCAAAGGTTTGAGGAAACTAAAGTAGTCCAAGTAAATATAATCCACTCCAAAGTATATATGCCCATGTGTCCCACCTTTCATGTTTATCTATTTCCTCTACAAGCTGAATGATTTGAGGTATCATTTAGCTGCATAATTTAAGTCACAAGAGTTTATTTTTGGGCTTTGTTTAAATCACTAAACCTATGTAAAAAGAATAGTAACAGCAATGCTTGCAAACACCACTAATAATGTCAAACATAAGCAATGGGGTTTATGCAATCAAAACTACAACACTGTGTTTCTATGGAAACCCAATCTTGGCCATGTACACATGCACAGCTCTTGCATCCAAAGCTGTTCTCTGACAATCATATGTTAATGTCATTAATAAACAAAAGACAGTTTATCTGCAATCAGTAGCACAACAGTCTGAGGGTTATAACACACTCAGTCACCACTATTTCCCCAAGTCATGAAAAGTGTTGGTTGTAAAAACGCACTCTGGATGTTTCGTAGCCAGTAGCATCCTATAAAACACATGTTTGATCGTGTTCAGCTGGATGCAGGGCTGCATTGCAATGTAGAGTATACTATAAGTGTGGGGAAATTCCTCTGTGCATCAAACATACAGTATAATTTAATGAACAACCCTGTCAGCTCTGTGGGTGACAGCAGTAAGAAAAGTAATCAAGTCATCTGAAGCCCTGTGCCTTGAGTTCTCCTCTGATCATTCAAATATGCACAACAAGATTTCATTTCTAAACCGACTAAGTGTATAACTCAGTAAACAACACAGTATATAGCACAAAATATCAATATATTTCCCTTGAAGAAAAATTGTATTTTATAAATATAACTGAGATGGCAGAGAAAGGAGACTTCCCATGTGCTGATTTGACTAAACACTAAATCACTCTACAAAAACAGTGTCTTGATGTTTATAAGGTTCAAAGCAAATAAATGTAACAGTAAAATCAGTCAGCAGAGGGCACCCTTGCCTGCAATCGTTGATAAACTATGGAATCTTTGTTTGCTAAGACAAGCTTCATAATTGCTATAGACTGTGGAGCTCCATTACCATGTATCATATCTGAATAGTGTCTGGATATTCTAAAACTGGATTACATTTAAATCTGGCATTCAGAAGTCGTGGCCTAATGGTACAGCGCTCTCTCCCACCTTCAATACCACGACTGAGGTGCCCTTGAGCAAGGCACCGAACCCCCAACTGCTCCCCGGACGCCACAGCAAAAAATGGCTGCCCACTGCTCCGGGTGTGTGTTCACGCTGTGTGCACTTTGGATGGGATAAATGCAGAGCACTAATTCCGAGTATGGGTTACCATACTTGGCCACATGTCACTTTACTTTGTTTTGTTTAGATGCATGTTAGATATATAGATATATTGCTTGCATTGCAATGCTTTGGAGATATTGCATCAGAGGTTGTGTTATTATTATTATTATTATTATTATAGGGATCAGAAGTAAATAAAAGAGCTTTTGTAAATATCACAGAAAATCACATATACCTACATTCAAATCATATTTAGAATCATTTTTGGAAACCAGAATGTAATAGAAATGCGGTGGTGGGTGATTTAGTTTTTTACTTCAGTCAGTAAGCAACCTCCTATCAACCACACAGAACACCCTAGCAACTACCTAACAACACCCTAGCATTCACCCAAAGCATGTCTAACACCAAGATAACTGACTTTGTCATCTGAGTTGCCTTGGCGGTCGATCTCGTCAATGTCAAAATAACTGATATGGTCAGCCAAATCAAAGAGGGCAGTATTTACTGTTCACTGAAGCTGAGCATGAATTCCAGTGTAACGGTTCAGTGTTAACAGACAAAGAGAGATTTTGTCATGCAAAATGTCTTCTTCTACTTAATTCTTCTTCTTCTTCTTCTTCTTCTGTCTTTCTTTAATCCTGTCTTTTTGACAAGAAACCCCTAAACTCAAGTGTATACAGAATCACTAAAGCAGAAATAAACAGGGAGCAATAACTTGCATTACTCAGGGTTCAAAGAGAGGCAGTGACTGGAAAGTGTTTGTAACATCCTTTAAATAACAGCTAGAAAATGAAGGTGAGTGGAGCTGACACACACAAATCCAGTCCTTCATACCAATAGACTAAAAGCAGAGGAGTTCCCCTGATAATATGAGGTGAGAATTCAGTCTTTTGGGATTTGGGCAGTATAAGTATTATACTGACAGTATTCCTGCTCGGCTGACTTCGCCGCTCTTCAGCCACATTTAGCGTCTGCAGCAGCTGTGGTCTTCCCGGTCCCCTGCCACTATCCGGCGATTCCTATAAGAGCAAATTTCTGAGCAAATTTCCGACATTGTTTCAAATGCCACGCCGCTACTGTCACACGCCTCTGACGGTCACGGCGAGTGCATTTCATGCTTGGGAGCTGCCCGCGCTGAAGCTGCACCGAGACAGAATGTCCTCATTGCGAGGATATGAGTC
Source organism: Sinocyclocheilus rhinocerous (assembly GCF_001515625.1). NCBI lineage: Eukaryota > Metazoa > Chordata > Actinopteri > Cypriniformes > Cyprinidae > Sinocyclocheilus > Sinocyclocheilus rhinocerous. The sequence goes on along the minus strand of NW_015634028.1, from coordinate 1,240,811 downwards.
TCACCTCTCTGTGCTCACGGATAGCTTTCTTTTCAGAAAGCAACTCCGCCCCTCGTGCCCTCCCGCTTTCTTCCTCCAAGCAGTCTGTGAGGAAAAAGCAGCGGGGCAGAGGATCTCGGTGCTCGGTGACGAGTGAGCCCACACTGGCTGATCCCCCGCGTGCCTCACTCTCTCCACATAGAGAGGCTTCCCCCATCCTCTTCTCTCACCTGGACCAGCATCCCTCTGTGGCTGCGAGCGATCTGGTCTCCTACGGTGGCAGTGAGTGTGCCATGAACGACAGTGTGTCTCTGGCTGCTTCAGAGGCGGAGGAGCTGTCGGGCTCGTCTTTCGACCCCGCCCCCCTGCCGTCTGCAGAGCCCAGCGCTGCCAGCAAGGGCATGGACGCCGAATTGTTCCGCGTCCTGTCTAAAAATGAGCAAGAGCTGGGTTTTGGGCGTCTGGGCGTCAAGCCCCTCGACAACGAGCTTCACCGTTCTTCCCAGAGGCCCATGATGAGATCACCAGATCTTTGCGTGCCTCCTCTTCACCCGCCCTCACAACGGTCGACGGCGCAGAAGAAAAGGGGTATGACAGATTGCCTCCCCTGGATGAGTCAGTGGCCGAACATCACTCCCCGCCCACGGCCATCGGCTGGAAGGCAAAGGCCGCCTACCCGTCCAAGCCGTGTAGGACAACTTCAGCGCTCGCTGGACGAGCCTACTGGTCAGCTGGACAAGCGGCCTCTGCGCTTCACTCTATGGCGGTCCTACAGGTCCTTCAGGCCAAACTTCTCCAGAACATGGATGAGTCTGGACCGAACCCCCAGCTTTCAAGGAGCTGCGCAGCACGACCGACCTGGCTTTGCGTTCAACGAAGATGACGGCTTAGGCAATCGGCAGATCCATGGCCAGCCTTGTGGTGCTTGAGTGCAACCTATGGTTGACCCTCACGGAGATCAAGGATGCGGATAAGGTCCACTTCCTCGACTCCCCGGTCTCCCCCTCTGGCCTGTTTGGACCTGTGGTGGAAGGGTTCGCTGAGCGCTTCACCGCTGCGCAGAAGTCGTCCCAGGCAATGCAACACTTCTTGCCAAAGCGCTCCAGTTTTACAGCTGCTGCCAGTTGCCCCAAGACGGCGCTGACTCAGCAGCCCGTGAAGCCCGCATCATCGGCTGCACCGCCAGCCTGAGCCCCGACATCGCTCCCGCTTGGCCAGACGCTAACCATTCCCTAAGCGCCAGGGACCCCGGCCCAAGGTAGTGCTGGACCTGGCGCCTCAGGCGTCAACCTGATCTGCGGGACAGGAAGAGGAGGGGGCAAAGTCTCACCATCGCCGGACCACCCCCCAAGAAGCCTCTGTTGTGCCTCCAAGCACCCTGTTCACTTCCGGGTGCCGACAGTAATGTGTTTGTGGTAAATACTGTTGTGAACCCTGGGCCCATTCACACAACCGATCGCTGTTATCACGAGAAAAATAAAACACAAACATTTTCAAAAAGAGAGCAAAATTCCTCTTCCACCTATCACGAGCTTTGGGTCCCCGCAAGGCGGCCTGTCACTCAAACCAACCCAATCCCTTGCCACACGGGCCGAGGCCTGGCAGGCCATCCCCAGAGTGTCAAAATAGTACAAAATTCAGTACTGGCGAAAACCACGAGTTCCGTCCCACGACTGGCGTCAAGGACGCATGCAAGTCAAGGTGAACTGGGCCTGCGTAGCAGTTCTGGCCCCTTGGAAAGACTCTCAGTGGATGGAACGGGGCGTGCCCCTGGGAATGGTCTGCAGAAGGAAGGTGGCCTCGACAGAAGCTTCCAACACGGTTTGGGGAGTGCTGTGCGATGGCCAACCAGTTTTCGGCCATTGGTCGAAAGAGGAGAGTCGGCTTCACATCAACTGCCTGGAAATGCTGGCAGTATGTTTGGGCCTTCGCACCTTTCTGCCAGACCTAAGGGGACACCGTGTGCTAGTCATGACAGTGGTGTCATATATAAATTGCCAGGGCGGTCTCTCCTCGAAGCGCCTCTTCATTCTGGTAGAGCGCCTCCTGGAATGGGCTCAGCTCAACTTGCGTTCACTAAGAGCAGTGCATGTGCCGGGCAGGTTGAACCAAGGAGCAGACATGCTCTCTAGGAGCAACGTTCCCTCAGAGGAGTGGATGCTCCACCCACATACGGTTCAGAGAATCTGGGAGATCTTCGGCAAGGCAGAGGTCGACCTCTTCGCCTCAGAAGGCAACTCTCACTGCCCAATTTACTTTCGAAGGACAGGGATGCGTTGGCCCACGACTGGCCCAACCTTCTCCTTTACGCTTTCCCCCCGATCGCCCTGATCCCACAGGTAATCAGGCGAATCAGGGAGCATGAACACAAGGTTCTGTTGGTGGCCCCGCTCTGAAGGAACCAACACTGGTTTGCAGAGATGTCTCGGCTGCTCCTTAGCAGCCCCGTGGCCCATTCCCCTGAGACAAGACCTCCTCTCTCAGGCGAACAGAACGATATGGCACCCCCAGCCCGAGCTGTGGGCTCTGCACCTCTGGCCTCTCGATGGGAGCTTGCGGACCTCCCCGAGAGCATGCTAAATACAATAACTCAGGCTAGAGCACCCTCTACGAGGCGGCTCTATGCCCATAAATGGTCTGTCTTCTCCGCCTGGTGTACGGCCCGTGGCGCAGACCCATTTTCCTGCGACATATCTCTGATATTATCCTTCCTGCAAGAGCTGTTGGATAAGGGTCGTTCCTCCTCCATGCTCAAGGTCTATGTAGCAGAGCCCCTGATGCTAAAAACCGCTCTGCTGCTCTGCGTTAGCATTGGTAAAGAGTATGGGAGATCTGCAGGCGCTCTTGGTGAGCCTCACCTGCCTCGAATTCGGGCCCAACGAATCCATGGTCATCCTGAAGCCGAGGCATGGTTATGTACCTAAAGTGCTCTTGACTCCGTTCAGAGCACAGGTAACAGCTCTTTCGGTGCTTCCTCCTTCGGAGCAGGACCAAGAGCTGAATTTACTCTGCCCCGTCAGGGCATTGAGAATATATATTGAGCGTTCCACCCTGTTCAGACAGTCAGAACAGCTTTTTGTATGCTTCGGTGACCGCACAAAAGGGTCTCCGGTCACGACGCAGAGACTTTCCAAATGGATAATCGATGCTATCGCACTAGCGTACTCTTCTTTGGGCCTACAATGCCCCATGGGAGTAAGAGCCTACTCAAAAAGAGGCGTTGCCCCTTCCTGGGCTTGGTCTAGCGGTGTGTCCATTGCAGAAATTTGTGAGGCGGCCAGCTGGGCCTCACCGTCCACATTTACCAGGTTTTATTATCTGGATGTCCCGGCCTTACAGGCTTGGGTCCTTTCTGCTTAAACGGACTTACTCTGGCCATATGGCAAAACCAGTGCTTCAGGCGTTTGCCTTCTTCACTGTACGCTCTTGGCCCCCATTGGGTTCCGAGGCTGTACAATTTATCTTGGAACTCAGCGCCCGGCCGACCTCTGCGAGTTTGGCCCAATTGCCTCCTGCGGGGCTTCCCTGAGAAATGCTTGGTCCCTCTGGGCCCCATTTGGTGCTCAAGGCAAGTTCAAGTATTAGTCGTTCCTCTAGCATAGCACAGCGGGATTGTACTGGTTCCCCATAGCGTCTTAGCAAACGCAGTACGAGTGAAGTATCGATGGGGAACATACTCGGTTACTAACGTAACCTCAGTTCCCTGAGATACGGGCACGAGTACTGCGTTGCTAGCCGTGCTATGTAGCTGCACGACTCAGTCGTCACTTCAGTCTAAGTAACCTGAGGATCCTATGGCGAAGAGCCTGCTTATATAGCCAGATGCCCCGCCCATTCTGGCGGGTTCTGGCGTGCTTTGTCGCCATAGGTTCGTGCAGCTCCACTGCCGAGCCATTGGTTGTTTTTTTAATTCACTGCACGAACCAATGGCCACACAGTTACACTGCATTATTGAAAAGGCTTCAGTATTCGGAGAAAAATAAGTTTTCCCCATAGCGTCTTAGCAGATGCAGCACTCGTTCCTGAATTTCAGGGAACCGAGGTTACGTTAGTAACCGAGTACATTTTTTTTTTTTTATGGAATAGGGAACATCAGGAAAAGTAGCCATGGGCTCCTTCAATTAACCATTGCTCACTGGAAATACGTGATACCTATACATACAGTGCATTTCACTGCAGTTTCCAGTTGAATTGAACACTAGAGGCAGTAAAACACCAACAACATTTTTTTTTCCATTTCAATTAAAATCTCAGTGGCAGATCATTAGAACACTTTATAATAACTTTCATTAATAAATCATTAACAAACATTATATAATGGTTAACGGATCATTAGTTAATATACTGTATATTCACAGCTAGAAACATGAGATAATGTGCTTGTTAATGTTTACTAAACTTATTAAACATTACCTAATGATCATCAGATAATTATTGTAAATTACAATGCTTACAAATGTAATTAAACATTTAATTCATATGATCATGCACGTCTTGAAAATCTACAAATGATATTAACAGATGTTACACAATGATTAAAAGCTTTGTTAATGTACAACACTTTTGCTGCTATTGAGGTGTGATACAGGTAAGGTTAGGGTTTGGTGGTATGGGTAGGTTTAAGGGTTGGGTAATGGGTCAAATGTGTATTGTTATATTACATTGTTTTTATAAATGAACAAGTATTTTCTTGAAAAAAAAAAGATTTGCTTTCTCCTGCTGATGTATGATTCGATGAATAACCTGTTTAATGATATAGTATACTAATATAAGTGTTGAGGCAATAAAAAACATCTATTGTACCAAAATTACAATGTGTTTTACATCTTTAGCAAGCATTTAGCTAAACTTAACTAACCACTCTTTACACAAATGTTGTTACAGCAGCTAAAGGTCCAATGCCCAAAAAGGTACTGAATGATTAGTAAAGGTATATAAACATTTACAAATGATGAATAGTTTCCACTTTAGATTAGGTACTGCAAAAACATGAATAGATAATTAATAAATGATTAATTAAGATGTGTGAATAGGGTGAATTCAGGACCTTTGGGACACTTTTTGCCATTGAGATGACTGCTAATACATGCACTAATGATTAGTAAATGTTTATAAACATTTACAAATAATGAATAGTTTCCACTTTAGATTGAGTACTGCAAAAACATGAACAAATAAATAATAAATGATTTGTTAAGACGTGAAAACAGTAGAAGTCTACACAACAAATGAAGACCAAATATATGGCTTTACAGACTGTGATTATGAGTTAATGAACGATGTGTTAACATGAATAGTTCAGTGAATAGTAAAGAGCTTAAAAGTACTGATTAAGCTATTTTTTCACAACATTTGTAAATGTAAAAAAGAGCATTATGTAATATGTGAACTGAAGTTTAATGACATTTGTTAGCATTCAAAAGTACATTAACAAATAAGCTTGTCATCATTGTATAATATCTGTTAAAATTATTTGTAGATTTTAAAAAGTGCATGATCGTATGAATTGAAAGTTTAATGACATTTGTAAGCATTTTAATTTAAATTAAATAATGATTTGTTAATCATTAGGTAATTTTAAAAAGTACATTAGAAAACATTAACAAGCACATTATCTCGTATATTTCTAGCTATGTAAATATATATTAACTAATGATCTGTTAAGCATTATATAATGCTTGTTAATTATTTATTAATGAAAGTTATTATAAAGTGTTACCAAAATATTTTGGCAGTTTCTTGCACAATACGACCTCACAAATTTTTTACCATGGACATGTAATAGGTTTTGAAAGTAAACGTGCTCAATAGCGCACCTGGCACAACAATAAAAAATGTAACCATGCTATCTGGCGTGCTATGTTATTGTCCTATACATAAACTTAAATTACCGACAGACAAACTAAATATTCTAACTCTCCAAATATTACTTGCATGTTTTCTTGAGTAATTTGTTTCTATGGCAACAACAGTAATGGATGCCACAGTGAAAATGAATTTCTTAGCAAAAGGTTCTTCTCATTCCTCTGTTAAGACTACAGTTCTGTCTCATGGCTATAAGACCTCATTCTCATACAGCCAGAAGAGCAAGATGACCCTCCAGAATATCCCAGCATGCTCTGCCAGAGAATGAATCAAAACATGAGAAGGAAGATTGCATGGAATGATGGGGTTAGGCTGAAAATAAAGGAAAGAGAGGGAAAGAAAGAGCAAAAGGATGAAAATGCATTAATAAAGTAATACATATTAAACGGTGACCAGACTTAGCAGAGTACATTATCAGATGCACGCACACATACTGTCAGTGTTGGGGGTAACGCATTACAAGTAACCCGAGTAATGTAATCAGATGACTTTTTTCAAGTAACTAGTAAAGTAACACATTACTTTTTAATTTACAAGAGAATATCTGAGTTAATTTTTCAAATAAGTAATGCAAGTTACTTTTTGTTTCCAATTTATTGATTGACAGCTCTCCTGTCCCCATCTTGAGATAAATCAGAAGATGTTACTGTAGTTCTAAAATAAATATGAATATGCATTAATTCAGTATTCCTCAAAATGAATAAAAATATTGCAACTCAGAATATGACGCAAATCTGCAATAATTAAATGTTAAACAACACAAATATCCTTTATGTATTTAATCCCATTCTATTAACCAATGTCTTTGCTTCTGACCTTCGATGATCCAGTTCAACCGTACTAATAAGCACAAATTACTCTAGACAAACACCTGTGTGTCTTTGTTTATTGCTGAAGTGT
>NW_015634028.1:1232693-1233641 GCF_001515625.1 Sinocyclocheilus rhinocerous | reverse complement strand
TGAGTGGAACGGGTTAGGTTAAGGCAGGTGAGTGTCAACAGAGTGAAGGATTCCAGGGTTCTTATCTGAGTTCTGAGGGTGAGTGTCTGATGCCGGTTTCGTGGGAGATCGTGGAACAGCTTCCAAGGAGTCGTTGGAGGATCGCGGGAGGAACAGAAGGTAAGTCTTTTTAGGAGAATTCAGTTGAGAGAGTCCAGAACAGTTCATAGGAGTGAACGGTAGACCGGACAGTGAGTGACTGAGATGTGTGTATATTTGTAGTGTGGCTTGATTGGTGACAGCAGGTGCGGGTGATCAGAACTCAGGTGACTGTGATCGGATGATTATCCTGGAAGGTGACTGAAGTGACTGTGATGAATCCCTGACACCAACACTGCATACTGTATATCCCTTCTTAAATTCCTGAATGACAATTATTATATATGTGATTGAAATTCAGTTTAAGTCTGCTTTATTCGTATAATAACTAAGCAATATCACAGGAAAAAGAATGATTTTGTTCTGGATGATCATATTTAAAAAAAAAAAAAAATAGTGTTAGTTTTTCTCAATCAATTTGACACCTTTCTCCAAACTCAGGTCACTGTTCTCAAAACAGTAAACACAGTTAGCAGAACACTTTGTAATTGTCCTAAACAGATTGTAAGTTTTCATTCATTTCATACAAATTACAAATTAAGGGTGTGGGAAGAGGAGAATGAGCCAGAAGAGTTGAGGGTGTGGGAAGAGGAGAAGGAGCCAGAAGAGTTGAGGGTGTGGGAAGAGGAGTAGGAGCCAGAATATTTGAGGGTGTAGGAAGAGGAGAAGGAGCCAGAAGAGTTGAGGGTGTGGGAAGAGAAGGAGCCAGAAGAAGAGTTGAGGGTGTGGGAAGAGGAGTAGGAGCCAGAATATTTGAGGGTGTAGGAAGAGGAGAAGGAGCCAGAAGAGTTGAGGGTGTGGGAAGAGGAG
>NW_015634028.1:1227709-1231474 GCF_001515625.1 Sinocyclocheilus rhinocerous | reverse complement strand
AGAAGGAGCCAGACGAGTTGAGGGTGTGGGAAGAGGAGAAGGAGCCAGAAGAATGAAGTGTGTGGGAAGAGGAGAATGACCCAGAAGAGTTGAGGGTGTGGGAAGAGGAGAAGGAGCCAGAAGAGATGAGGGTGTAGGAAGAGAAGAAGGAGCCAGAAGAGTTGAGGGTGTGGGAAGAGGAGAAGGAGCCAGAAGAATGAAGGGTGTGGGAAGAGGAGAATGACCCAGAAGAGTTGAGGGTGTGGGAAGAGGAGTAGGAGCCAGAAGAGTTGAGGGTGTGGGAAGATGAGAAGGAGCCAGAAGAGTTGAGGGTGTGGGGAAGAGGAGAAGGAGACAGAAGAGTTGAGGGTGTGGGAAGAGGAGAAGGAGCCAGAAGAGTTGAGGGAGAAGGAGGAGTAGAGGGAGAAGAGATAGTCAGATTGGAGGGCAATGGTATGGTGGGAAGAGAAGAAAATGTAAGAAGACATGAACAAAGAAGAAGGGGTCTGCAGGGTGGAAGGGGAGGGAGGAGCGGTAGAGGGTACAGACGGCTTTCAAATGATATCAGAGCCACCCTGATTGACCATGTTATAAATCATGTTCTCTCCTTCAGAGAAGCTGGCCAGAAAGTTCAGCCAAACATAAACTGTTCCACAGTGGCTTCAATTATCCGCACATTTCAGAGGGAAAACTGGTAAGTAACTCTACCATTCTTGATATATGACTCTAGTCTAGAGTCTTGTCCATTTCTAGTTCTATTCTCTACTGTAAATGTTTCTACTTGTTCAATTTTTTTTTTTTTTTTCAGAATTTAAGTTCGATAACATTTTGGTGGACGAACAAGACTATTTTCAAATTAACAAGAACATGTAATTGTTGACATGGTCGTTGAAAACAACACCCTCCGCCTCAAAGAGATTCAGCAGAGAGTAATACAGGGCAATCAACTATTTCATAATATTCATCAATGCAGTCTTGCCACAATTGAGCGTGTTCTAAGAAGAAATGCCATCTGGATGAAGCAAGTATACAAAGTCCCCTTTGAGAGGAACTCTGATAGAGTTAAGGAGCTGCGATTCCAGTTTGTTCAGGTATGTGAAAGCCATACAATTACTGCACTTTTACTGTATAAAACAAAGATATGTATTTCCTGGAGATCATATGTCCATATACTGTTACACTCAGGAAAAATTCAGTCATCTCTATGTATACAGTAGTGCTATGTCAAAGTGGGAGAACTCAATGTTCGGCAACATGTTTTATTTTTTCCTTTTTAACTCTTTCCCCGCCATTGACGAGTTATCTCGTCTTTTACAAGAAACGCTTCCCTGCCAAAGGCGAGTTTTTACGGATTTCCATGTTTTCACACTCGGGGGCGCTATTACACATTTTCTGAACGAGTACAAAACCTCCGGAACAAAAACACACGTGAACAGGATGGAGAAACGAGCGATCTCTTATGCATATGAAAAATTATGCGATCATCAGCAATAGACAGCTTATAAATGAAAATTGCATAATGTTACAGAGTATGCTATAATGTTGATCCAGGAAGTGGTATATGTCTGTGCAAGCTTTGGAGGTGTTGATGGAAGCGATTTACTGGATTTATGCTTTGATAATCATACTGAATATTATCCAGATGTAGTTTAAAACAGATTTTTTTGTTTAAAAGTAGAGGCTCTGATCTTTATTTTGACATATTGCATATTCAAATATTCATACAGCAAAATATACTGGAGGCATATTTTGAACTTTCAAATGTTAGTGAAAATCATCAAAATTGCTGGCGGTGACTGGCAACTTTTTTCAAAAATGCTGGTGGGGAAAGAGTTAATCTCTAGAGGATTTTGAAGTTGGATAGCAGTGGAACTCATTATGAGTACCTGTATGTTGATGAAGCAGGCTTTAATCTAAAAAAAAAAAAAAAGGAAACGAGGAAGGAATGTGATTGGCCATCGTGGCACAGTCAATGTCCCTGGACAAAGAGAAGGCAACATCACCATGTGTGCCACAATTTCCACCACTGGTGTTGTGGCAGACAATGCTGTCTTGGGCCCATACAACACTGAAAAACTCCTACATTTTCTAAACTCCCTCAGTGACAACCTCTTTCCGCAGGTCAATCAGGAGCAAATGGAGCGAAATTTTGTAGTTATCTGGGACAATGTCCAATTTCATCATTCAGCACTGGTGCAAGAGTGGTTTTACCATCACCCACATTTCAGAATGGTGTTCCTTCCTCCATATTCTCCTTTCTTGAATCAAATTGAGGAGTTCTTCTCCTCTTGGAGATATAAAGTCTATGATCGCAACACTTACAACCAAGTGAGTCCTCTTCAAGCAATGGAAGAGGCCTGTGGCAATGTTGAGGCAGAAGCTTGTCAAGGATGGATTCAACATTCACACCGTTTTTTCCCACGATGCATGGCTCATGAGAATACACATTGTGATGTAGATGAAATTCTTTGGCCAGATGTAATTGAGAGACATGATCAATACAGTCCACTGTTTTAGTGATTGCAGTGCATTCATTCATTCATTTTTGTAAGAAAATCATTGAAGAACTTCATGATAAACATGTATTTTCATTAGCTTATTTGTGCATCTTCCTTGGAATATGTTTTATAATTAATAGAGAACACGCATATAGATTTGATGTTAATATTTACTTTTAATAAATGCATTACTAGAAAAAAACTGCAGTGCTTCATTTGCAGTAAAGTTGAACTGTTTGGTTTGTTGGAACTTTGTGTTTGGATGGTGTTGTCACAGTTATGGACTTTTGTTTGTGTTCCTGTTCTCCTGCCTTAGTCTTGCTTTGACCTAGTTTTCCTGAGTTGCCCTGATTAGTTAATTTGGTTCCACCTGTGTTTATTAATTATCTCCTAGTACTTAAGTCCTGTGTTCTCCCCTGGTCCTTTGTCTGCTATTGTTTGTGTATATGTGTTGTGCTACCCAAACTTGCTCCTGGATTCTTCCTGTTTCTAGTGTGGATGTGTTATTAAAAGACTGTGATTTGGATTTCTCCTTCATCGTACGCTTTAATTAGCACATTCCGTGACAGAATAGCAGACCTTCGAAGTGAGTAAATATAGCGGCGTTTTTCTTTCCTTTTTGTTTTGTTTCTCCCCTCTCCCGGAATGGATATCCCAGCTGTTCAACTCCTGTGCCTGGAGCAACAGGACCATTCGCTGGAGGACCATACCAGGGACTTTTTCGATCTGGCGTGCCTTACGCATTTCCCTGACCGCTCGCTCTGCGTATTTTTTTACACGAGCCTGAGCGAGCGGTGTAAGGCACGCCTGCCAGCGAACGGTCCCAAGGAGAATTTCGCCGCTTTCGTGGAGTGGGTGCTGGAGAACAACGGATCTCCATTCACCGTCTGCCCCACTGAGGAGGATATCTCCAGCCCCACTCCCGAATCAGAGACCAGCCAGCCATCATCCTGCTGCACAGAGCAAATGGCTGAGCCCACCGCAGTGAGCCTCAAGACCGTTCTGACCAGGTGCGTGAGCCGGCAACATCGACCGTCCCTGAAGGAGTACTGGTGGAGATCGAGGGCTTGGAGGGAAGCCCCGCCCACACTCCCGCCGCTGAGGGTGAGCTGCAGCTGGCCTCTGGGAATTATTATGAGGATATAATGGACATTTTTCAAATTGACTTAATAGACTGGTCTGGGGTGGTAATACCCAGTTCTCCTGTGTCCCCGCTGGTTCCGCCCAGCTCTGAATCACCTGCGTCTCCGCTGGTTCCGCCCAGCTCCTGTTCTCCTGTGTTCCCTCC